>NC_068356.1:128716673-128754173 GCF_020536995.1 Dreissena polymorpha | reverse complement strand
AATAACTGGCTTTGTTGTTATACATTCAATAAAAATGTTAAAACACTTGTTTATTTAATATTATTCAAGACATGGTTAAATGATTATCTAATAAAATTTCAGTGAAAATCTTTCGTTTGCTATAATAACACTTGATTATGATATTTCACAAATTGCTTAATGCGAATTAAACATGTTTTTTACTGAACGTTTGGTATTTATATTTACCATCGTGGTATTACCTCCTTCCTCGCGTTCATTGAAGCTGTACGATATGATATTTAATCATCATGAGCCTGTCGATTTCAACTGAATTCGCAACGAAATATTTGGTATTTTGTTCGAAAGGATCACTTATAGAAAAGGCGTCTGCAAAGTTTATTATGTTAAAGATTTTAAGGACCTTTGATTGTAGGTCACATCGTTCAGTATTTGTATATAACGCCATGTGCCAAACGATCACGACAGAACTCTGTTTTTAACTGGCCGATGGTATTGGTTTTCAATTTAGGGACGATGTGAAGTAAGGAATTATATCATTTGTAAGACTGTAAATGCTGGGTTATTGTGGGTTTGATCTTTTTCGGATATTGAATATGTGTGTACGGTACAAATTGTTATTATAACCTAAATGTTATAACGAGAGCGTTCATTGTTTAGTGTACCTGGAAAATGAGAAGTTAATTTGAAATTAGAATGTATAATTTAACTGTGCTACGACGAAATTGTATCTATGTTTAACTTTAAACAAAATTGGAATTATCTGATAGACACGATTGCACGTAAGTTACATAGAACAAAAACGTTTCAGTATGTCAAATTAGATGATTCACTGTAATTTTTAAAATGCTGTAGACATTATATGAAGTTAAGCGAAGAATATGCATCAAATTAACATTAATAAATATTTGTGATTACTTATAAAACACATGTCAAAATGAACCACGATCATAAATACGGTTCAAATTTAGTTTAACACACACATGCAAGCAATGTTTTCTTTGAACATTCCTAATTAATAATTTTATTTCAGTAAAGGCCTTTTAACGTTTTGGTGGCATAGCAATCTGCTGATAAACAGATTAACATTTATCAAACGTTGGTATTCAAAATATTAAAAAAAAATTGTTACATACACGTTGGCCTTACAAAAAAAACATACTTCAAATTTACATGACGCTTTAAACTGATATCCATCTTTTTTTCATATACCTACATTTGTTCATGAATATTTATTTTGACTAAGGTAGTAGAGTATAGTTTATGAACAATATTTATTTTTTTTAATTTGGATACAAAAAAAATCTTTTCACAAATTAAGCATAACTGTTATGTGTGGAACTATGCTATAAGCAGTCTATTTGAACTTGTACTTCTTTAAAATCACGTTGTCGTTATTAAGAATTGAAATTTAACAACTAGATGGGATTTCACCGCGCCCGCTTAGAATGTCAATGGGTCAACCTTTAATTATGGACATAAATATTGAAATGATCGTTTATAGGAACGAGACAAGCCTCATACGAAATCATTTGATTTGTGTTAACGGTCAGTGCAAATCAACTACGTTGGGTTTAAACCGGCTTTTGTTTATGAATTGTTTTAAAGATAAGGAGAATTTACCAGGGTGTGACTTATGGAAATACTCTAAAATATTGAATACCTTTAAAAACACGTTTCGCTTTACAACCATAAGCACTTGTTGTGTTTTCTTTTTTACACGTGACGAATGTGTTTTTTCAGACATTAAGATGCAATTTCGTTAACAATATATTAGATTAGATGACTGTAATATATTGCATAATTATTTATATGAACTCGTGATAACGTTATTCCGACGTGATAGTTATACATACGTAAAATATGAAAGTATTGAATTTTTATAACGAAGGGAATTAATTCATTATACAAATTAATGAACCCCTGATATTTGTATTGTGAAGAGTGCTTTTTGTGTGGTGGACTTGAACTTTCATTATACATATAGATGACTTAGTAATAAAAAATAAGAAACGAGCACTAACTTGAATGCCCTGCTTTCTGAATAATTTAGCCACAAAAGCATCATCATATAATACACTCGTTAACAAGTGTTGTACCTGTTGCACAAAATGTGCTTATGTATGTAAGCATATCATAATAAACATTGATGGGCACCATTTAAAGTGGTTGTATGACTCGTGTTTTACAGATTGATTTAAGTTGTTGATTTCATCAATATTTCCATGGATTGTTGGTTTTGTCTTTTGTTTTAAAATAAGCAAGTTTGCTAATAATCATTTTATGGCTGCCGTTTGGACATGAAAAGCGTAGAAGCAAACCATAGTTACGACACCACGTATTAAAGACGAAGGAACCTTAGGAAATATTGAATAATAAATTGCGCGATTGTAGAACAAATATTGATGTTTTAAAGGGAATGTCAACCACAAACGACGAAAAAAAGAACAGTTCTAAAATACCGTATTTTTTAACAATAATTAGTTTATATAGATGAAAATACCACGACTGGTATATTACATACGGTATTTTAGAACTTTTCTTTTGTTGTCGTTTGTGTTTGACGGTCCTTTTAAATAAAGATGTTCATATAGCGAAGAATTCATTCAGTATATATATGTTTAATATCTCAATCAAACGGTTTCATATTAAAGTTATGTGTTTGCGAGGCGATTGGTGATCGGTGTGATCTTATCTTCTGGCAAGGGCGATTAACGTGGGTATAGTGATGCCTGAAATTTACCTATTTGTTCTTAATAAACCGGTCATGGTATACAATTGAAAAACATTAAATGCATTTCGTAATGACATCATTGTCATTTTATAATAGACGACTAAGTGTGTTTTTACTTACACTGTATATTCGAAACACATTTAGGGTTTTTGACTTCAGAACGTTGTATGATATATTTTTCGTATACATTTCGAATTATATTTGATTCAATATTATAATATTTTAGTTATTAAAATGACAATATGCACATTATAATATTGAACAAAGGATGCACATGCAAATAATTTAAAGCGGAACGTATCGTTTACGTATGGTACTCTAATAGTCATATGTATGCGTATATATATTGTGTAGTGTCCACTTTGCTTAACTATGTTTATTTTGTATAATCTGTATAAATACTTTTTCCCGAATACTTTTATCATTTGTTATGTTTTTTATTTTATTCAAATCGGCAGTTTATCGCAGTTAACGTGTAAACCACTTCCAAACAAACGACACTCAATGTTATCGTATTATAATTTCGGAATATAAAGTTGACATTATTTTTACATAAAGAACTTTGTATAAGTTCAACATAAATCAATAAGTACGTTGGCACGTGGACGAATTCTATATCTTTAACATCAGAATATTTTAGGACTAAAATTCGATAAAACATTGAATTGAGTCCATCCTATAACTGTATGATAAAATTATGATTTTTGTTAATGTTCATTTTTGCATACTTTCATTTTTATTGCATAAACTCTATCTATAATGCCCTCTGACGGGGTGCAGAAACTAAGCAAAAGGAGGGCTTGCACGGGAGAAATCGTGTATTACCAATGCGATTCATGTGCCATTCAAGCCCTGTCATGTGTTTTTCATATCCATAAACTGGTCCAAGCGCAGTTACTTCCCATTTTCCCTTGGATTCAATGAAGTTATTATGAGCTTTGTTAATAACTCCAGCCTTCGACGACTTTCCAAGCATAAATGGGGAACTGAATAATCACCCATTTCCTCATGCATGCAGGAATAAAGGCAATGAATATTCCAATCAACTTTTCAAATTATACCATCTGCACTCTCTTGACAACAGCTTTATTTATTGGCAACGTCAATGAAGTAAAGGTTATTTACTCAACACTTTCAAATGACTGTGCTGTAAATGTAAGTGTTTATGTACCATGAACGTTCCTGCTGTATGCTTGAAATACTTCTGTGACAATATGTTGGCAGTATTTTTAGAAAATTTAGTTGGAACGAAATAAGATAACACGAACGAAACATCCGTGAAAACAATGACTTATTCTGACGATATATTTGTCCGTCACGACCAGTAAATTCCAAAATAATTCAACATTTCTTACTTTGCGCGGCTGCATTTTAACAATCCACTGTTTAAACACATTTTAAAACTGCCTTTCCGAATGTTAAGCCTCGTCATTTCTGATGATGACTGAGTGAAGCATATGTAAAACACAACCTTGAACTGTATGACGTCATTTGAAGTAATCGAATTTTTTTTTTTTTATATCGAATGAACAAGACATATTGTTTCCAATATTATTTTAATTTATTTTGGTATGTGTGGTTTGTTTTTGCAATAATAGCGAAAATACACATTTTCTTGGACATGATCATCTGCGGGCGCTCTCAAAATCCGTTCCTGTCCGGAACGGATTTTTCGAGCGCCCGCAGATGATCATGCCTTCAAAAGCGTGTATTATTCCTTTAAAGATGCGTGTTTGGTTTGTAATTAATTTTATGTTAAGTGTGAGGTTCGGCTAGACCTCAGCTGGTTTAGACAACCAATGCTTTAAATTGACAGTTCTAAGCCGGTACATGTACGTTTTGGTGAATTTATCATTGTTTACTGTTGGTGTCCTGTTATAAAAGAAGTGGATAAGAACAATACATTATGTTCTGAGCTCTAGAGTTTTAATGTTTGTTTTTTTTCTCGTAAAGTATTGTTTTATTGATTGTGCGACTAAAGCGTTTTTCATAGACAAATACTTTTAATCAATATTTTAAAAAAGTATATGGATGTGTTCTGCTTATAGGAAAGCAAATACATGGTGTTTTGATCACTGACGGATCTCCGATGAGCCCATTAAAGCGAGATTATACAATTTGGTCAAATATTTATGAATTTATATAAAATGTGTAAACAACGTATTATACATATATTTCAATATAAATTAAAGTAAAAGTTATGAAGAACATGTGTCGAAAAATGCGAAATAAGCCAGATATTTAATAATGAAATCTAAAATGTCTGTACAGTCGAATTCGCCAGCATGTATGTCATGCATGTATGATGTGAATCTAAATTTAGTTTAATGGTTCATTTTTAATTCTTGCATCGATATATATTCATACGAAACACGAACACAAACTCTGATCCTAATAAAAAGACGAATGCTTCGGTTATTGTAGGAAAATATGTACGAAATATTTTTGTCACTGTCGGCTCGTGGCGCTTATTTGCCATTTTATGAAATTCGTCTTCAATGTATACTTGTTCTTGCCTATTTTGTGTTATTGTTACATATCGTATAATATATTACAATTTAACACATATACAAAATCGTATAATCTCGCTTTAAAGCGCATTAAAACCCGTACAATAAAAATGTAAACACAAATATTGTTTAGTGAGCCATATTCCAGCAATCAAATTATGGCATAGATGGTCACTGTATTGCGTATTAAAATATTGACGTCAAGCCGATCGTCTTATCTGTTTGTTACAAAATAATGTGTTTACCAATAAAGGCAGCTTAAACGATTTCGTAACACTGCACCAAATAATAAAATAAGATTGGTTCACTAGATTTACTTTTTTCAATCAGAAATAATTACTGACGTTTTGAAGTTCCAAGATCGAGTTTTTTTCACTATAGCAACAGCTTGTCGGCATTGTTATGATACATCCAAGCTTGTAGTTTCGTTATTTGTATTTGTATTGTAACGCTATGCGATTAAATGAATTAGCGCCAGTATGCATTTTTTTTCTCGAATTGTCTTAAAAGCAGGTGATCCAGTTTTGCTCAATCTGGCTAGATGTTGGATAGTTGTTCCTGCGTTGTGCGTGTGTATTAAATTGCGTGCATTTTACCCATAGGGTAATACATATGTGATGCATTACATCATAATGTTAATTTGTTATTATATTAAAGTGCGTATTTCCCGGTTTATGTCATTGTTTTTGCAAAAGAAATATATTCGTTTTCAGATACTCAATCAATCAACACTTCGTGTCATAAACCAGATACAAATATTGATAAAATAAAACTCCTGAGCCACTATCAGGAAAAAGGACCGCCCGGTATATCTCTATATAAAGAGAATTGTTAAAGATTGTCGAAACTACAGTTTCCTCATTGTTTACGAACATATTCAAAACATAAGGGAATATTGTACATCGGTGAGCAAAACAATACATAATATGTAGACTTATACACAAATAAAATTTCGTTTATGCAGTGTTAACTTTGGATAGCTGTAGTTGCTAGCTTATATTGATTGCTGTTCGGATGTTGTTTTTCAACATACGTATGAAATCGATATATTATGTCGTTTTAGGTGTCTGTGATTAAGCTTAAACTTAACTGTATTCATTGCAATTAAAACTTAGATGTATATATATGACATCATTTGTATTTACCGCTCTAATACTTCACTTGGAAGTGCACATCAAAACGGACAATGAAAAAAAGAAATCACAATTTGCTAGCACACGAGATTCTGATAGCTTTGAAGTAATTTTGAATGTAAGTTTTTAACTTTTAATTAAAAGAACTTTTGCCTTTAACTCAGCCCAGTTGTATTTATTTACAACCAAACATATAATGCTAAATCAATCTGAGTATTTGCATAAGTGTTTTAATTTCTTAATGTGATATTACATGCTGTTTACCGGACAGTTTCTAAATAAATTTGTGTCAAACACAAGTAGCGGTTTCAATGCTGAACGGTTCTATTTGCAGTCAGGGCTTGTTGTTTAATAACTGGCGTGTGATGAATAGGCACCACATTTTTTCCGATTCCTTCGCGAAATAATGATGTTTACAACCAGTAATTACCACGTCAAGTTACCGTCGATCCGGGTTTTATTACCAATCAATGCTTTTTTTGTTTTATCGATTCTCATTTTCGTCAGTGGTGTTAAATTAACAACTGTTATCTTATATCGTTTGAACATCTAAAAACAAAGCAAATGGTGGGTCGAACAGGTTCGATTGTTTAGGGGTCATACAGTATAACAGTATTATAAGCGTCCAACAGTACTAGATGCTAATTACAATTATATTTGTTAACAATTATGTTAGATCAAATGTTAATATTTACACGTGCTTAGATCAACGATTATCGGATATACCTCGTAATAAGGTTTGCTAAGTTAAATTGTAATGTATTCATATTAAATTGTAATGTATTCATATTGTAAACCTTTAAGTGAAAATAAATATGTGTAATACAAAGTTCAGCTTATATAAACGATTTGGTACCTTTTGTTCGGCTAGTTCAGTTGGATGTGGTCAGGACTACAGATCCAAGAATCGCAGGTTCGATCTATGACCATTCTCCCGTTGAATCTGATTCAAGTAGGGCAGTTGTCAGTTTTAAACAAAAGCGTGTAGTTTGAGCTTGTAAAACAAATAATTTGCAATGATTGTGATTTTGAATATGAATTGAACATATGTCTTTTACTAAAGCAGCTGGGAAAGAGTCTAAACTGGTCTAGATCTGTGTATTACAAACTGCCCGATTTCGGAACAAGGTTGTGCCAAAAACCACTCACTATATGGCGTTGTTTATATTGATAAATTCACATTTATTATAAAGTACAGCTTTGTCACACGGTAGTTAGCTTATTTCCTTTCAACTCTGTATTTTTGTCTCGAGGTTTCTTTTCAATTGCCACGTGAAGGAGCGTTCTCGTGAGTGTGAGCAAATTGCTATTGGTTTTGCACAATAATTCAAAAAGTGCCGCTCCATTTTGCTTATCTACACATTATATGGTATTAAAGAATACTTGTAGAAAAGAGATGAACACGCGTCTCAACATATTTTGCATCAAATAATTACATTACTATATAAACAATATCAGATAGATTATCGACGCATTGTAGTAAACTATACGCCATTGTGTATACAGTTAAAAGACGCAATAAGAGGACAATAGCATGAATCACATCGCCTAGACGATATTTCTGCATCATCGAAATATGTGACATTATTTCTACATTACCAAAATCTGTGAATAAAACAATACCGGTATAATTTGTATGGTTAAGTCATTATACAAAAGTATAATCTGTCGTCGTATATGCAAGGACAGTACCCATGTTAGAAGTGCGTGTCCCTTGTGTGTCCCTGCTTATTTCCAGTATGCTTTGGCCACAGTGCCAATGGCAGAGGAAGAGGCAGAGGTAGGGATATATATTAAAGCAGTAAGTGAAGAAGTATTTGTTTCGGCTAAGAGAGATGATGATGAAAATAGATTTTAAAGTATATCAAAACAATGAATACCGACTTTAAAACATTGAATGCCAACCTGCATATATAATTTATATTCTCAATTCTCCATTCATGTAAAAAAAATTATATGGAAACCATTTCAAATATGTATTTCATCGCTCCATGGTTTAAATCATCTCAAAACACAAATTAATTGCTCCAGAGTGATACCGTTCCGACGAATACATAAAAACGTGGAGTTTATGAAGTGTTACAACGAATATTACATGTTTAAATTATTGTTTGATAAATATTTTATAGTATATATTAGAATGATAACAGCCAGAAAGTGTGCATTCAGGTAACGTGTTATCTTAAACACTCGACACGTAATGGTAATTAATTATGATCATATATTGAAATTAAGTGCGCAATTAATAATCATAAAAAATACCAACATGGAGAGCATTGCTAAAAAACTAATCCTAAGTACACAGAAATTAATTAGTTCTCATAGACAACAACAACTACTAAATCATGTCAAACTACCAACAACCGGATATTAATGGAAACCATGCAATTTAATCAACTGTTCCAATAATTAATCACAAACTAAGCCATTGTGAGTTAGAAAGCTTTCAATCAAATCTGAAAACTGACAACCGGATATTTTTACCAATGTGATTCACATATAATTTACTGTCTGAGCCGAGCATTGATTCGTCAGCAAAAGCTGCTTAGTACTTTTAATTTGTGGACAATAAATCGGTGATCGCATTTGAGTCACTTGAGGACCACCGCATTGTGCAAAGCAGTGTGCAAAGCCGACACATTGAGTGTTTGATATTTCAAATGGTAAACAGCTGTGTGCGCACAACAAGAAAACGTTGTCATATGTATCATAGTAAAGTATCAGTCTGACAACCTGTCCGTTATCAGCATTAAGTTTATAAGGAGTCTTGTGTAACTGTTACGAGTGGAAAGAACAAATTTAATCGTAATCAGAAACGCTAATTAACTAACGTATTGTCACTTACATATTGGAACATGTATATTGAGTATGAACTTTATACGTCGCTTTTTCTGTTCTCATAATACAATTGGCACACATTAAATCGAATTCGTTGAAAATGCATTTTGAAAGTGCATATACATTGTATTCTGAGTTCTTGTCATTCATAAGTGCTATCTACTGGCGTGGTAAATAATTTTAGAACATAAACATCAAACATCACAAATTAAACTTATATTGCTACACGAGTTATAGATCGCGGTGGTGTAGTGGATGAGGTGTCCGCCTAGCGATCGGGAGTTCTTGGGTTCGCTCCCTACTCGGGGTGCGTTCTCATTATCTCCTTCATAGACACCAAATACTGGTTCTTCCCAGGAAACGGACTCGATAATGTGCCTCCGCCTATAGTGTTCTAAAGGGCGCTTGGCAGTATATATAGATAGATAGAGTAGGAATGCTTGACAATAAGTATTTATATGCAGCACATAATTTATGATTGAATAAGTGGCTTTGTTGTTCTACATTCGATAAAAATGTTAAAAACACTTGTAAGTTGACTATTATTTAATACATGGTTAAATGATTATTGTCTAATAAAATTTCTTTGAAAATCTTTCGTTTGCTATAAAAACACTCAATTATGAAATTTCTGAAATTGCTTAATGCGAATTGAACATTTTCTTTACTGACCATTTGATATTTTTATTTATCATCGTGGTATATCCTCCTTCCGCGCGTTCATTAAAACTGTACGATATGCTATTTAATCATCATGAGCCTGTCGATTTCAACTGAATTCGCAACAAAGTATTTGGTATTTTGTTCGAAAAGATCACTTATAGAAAAGGCGTCTGCAAAGTTTATTATTTTAAAGTATTTAAGGGCCTTTAATTGCAGGTCACATCGTTCAGTATTTGTATATAACGCCATGTGCCAAACGATCACGACAGAACACTGTTTATAACTGGCCGACGGTATTGGTTTTCAATTTAGAGACTATGTGAAATGTGGAATTATATCATTTGTATGACTGTCAATGCTGGGTTATTGTTGGGTTGATCTTTTCCTGTTATTGAATATGTTTGTACGGTACAAATTGTTATTATAACTTAATGTTTTAACGAGAGCGTTCATTGTTTAGTGTACCTGGCAAATTAGAAGTTAATTTGAAATTAGAATGTTTAACTGTGCTACGATGAATTTGCATCTATGTTTAACTTAAGACAAAACCGGAATTATCTGATAGACACGATTGCACGTAAGTTACATAGAACAAAAACGTTTCAGTATGTCCAATTTGATGATTCACTGTAATTTTTACAATGCCATTATATGCAGTTAAGCGAAGAATATGCATCAAATTAACATACAGAAATATTTGTGATTACCATGTCAAAATGAACCACGATCATGAATACGGATCAAATTTAGTTTAACACACACGGGCAAACAATGTTTTCTTTGAACATTCCTAATAAACAATTTTATTTCAGTGTAAGCCTTTTAACGTTTTGGTAACGTAGCAACCTGCCGATATACATATTAACATTCATCAAACGTTGTTATGTTAAATATTTAAACAATTGTTACATATAAATTGCGCTTAAAAATAAAAATACTTCAATTTAACATAATTGATATCCATCTATTTTTTTTATATACCTATATTTGTGTATGAATATTTATTTTGACTAAGGTAGTAAAGTATAGTGTATTAACAATATTTTGTTTTTAAAATTTGGTTACAAAATAAATCCATACACAAATTAAGCATCACTGTTATATGAGGAACAATGTTATAAGCAGTCTATTTGAACTTGTTTGACTTAAGGAATTTGATGAACAAGAAAACTGCTGTATACAATTCCAAATAACATTCGTCTTTGGAACAATAATCACCACGTCAATTTACAAGTTGAATGGTTTATAGCGACGTTTTCCTGATATGGTAGTGTATCTTATTTGCTTTGGAGGTGTTAACATCAAAGGTACAATTCAGTATGTCAATATACATTAACCTAAATCTCAACCTGTTTTTCCCATTTTTTACAATTTATTAGCTCTCCTTTTAAGCAGCTAGTTACCACTTTTTTCGATACACGTCTGCATCCGGATTAGAATAACGTCTTTAAAAATAGCCAGCCTTATTGAGACTTGTACTACTTTAAAATCACGCTGTCGTTATTAAGAATTGCAATTTAACAACTAGATGGGTTTTCACCGCGCCCGCTTAGAATGTTAATGGGTCAACTTATAATTATGCACATAAACATTTATAGGAACAAGACAAGCGTCATAAGAAATCATTTGATTTGTGTACACGGTCAGTGCAAAACAATTACGTCGGGTTTAAACCAGCTTTTGTTTATGAATTGTTTTAAAGATAAGGAGAATTTACCAGGGTGTGACTTATGGAAACACTCTAAAATATTAAATACATTTAAATAAACGTTTCGCTTTACAACCATTAGCAACACTTGTTGTGTTTTCTTTTTTACACGTGACGAATGTGTCCTGTCAGACATCAATATGCAATTTCGTTAACAATATTTTAGGTTAGATGACTTTAATACATTGCGTAATTATTAATATGAACTCGTTATTCCGACGTGATAGTTATACATACGTAAAATATGAAAGTATTGAATTCTTATAACGAAGAGAAGTAATTCTTTATACAAATTAATGAACCCCTGATGTTTGGATTGTGTAGAGTGTTTCCTTTGTGTGGTGGACTTGAACTTTCAATATACATATAGATGACTTAGTAATACAAAAAATACGATACAAGCATAAACTTGACTGTTTTGCTCTCTGAATAATTATTTATACACTGCTTAGCCACAAAGGCATCATCATATAATCATCATATAATAAAATCGTAAACAATTAATGTAACTGTTGCACAAAATGTGCTGACGTATGTAAGCATATCATAATAAACATTGATGGGCACCTTTTAACTTGGTTGTATGACTCGTGTTTTACAGATTGATTATAGTTGATGATTTCATCAATAGTTCCGTGGATTGTTGGTTTTGTGTTTTGTTTTAAGATAAGAAAGTTTGCTTATAATCATTGTATGGACATGAAAAGCATAGTTGCAAACCGTAGTTACGACACCACGTATAAAAAACGAAGGAACCTAAGAAAATATTGAAGATTAAACTGCGCGATTGTATAAAATATATTGATGTGATACTTAAAGATGTTCATAGCATTCATTCAGTATTTATTTGTTTAATATATCAATCAAACTGTAACAGAAAATTAGTGTTAGTATTGATTCGTTGTTAACCAATTGGATATAATATCGGTGTACACAATTCGTCAATTCGTGTTGCTTTTCGACAAAACTGTTTCTGTGTTTTGAGTTTTTATTAAAACATTATCTCGATACAATGTAGTGTATTTAACAGCAATTATCAGCATTTGGGCTTGTGTTATGATTAGACTATGTGCAAAAAAATCGTGTTTCATATTAAATTTATGTATTTGGGAGGCGATTGGTGATAGGTGTGATTTTAACTGCTGGCAAGAGTAATAAACGTGAGTATTATTGATGCCTTTGAAACCTTTCACTGAAATTTACCTAATGGTTCTAAATAAACCGAGAATTGTATATACTGGAAAAACATTTATTGCATATAGTATTGAAATCTTCGTTGTCATTTGTAAAAACAGACGACTTAAATCACATTTAATTAAACATATTATATTTCAAGTTTTCTCTTCAAGTTTCATATTGAGAAAAATGATGCCACACATTGATATTAGAATAAATAGTCTATTGGTTAAAGTGTTTGCATATACTATTCGATCGTTTCAAATTTACTTCGCACAAATGATACCTCGTTTAGAATTCAAATTGTATTACTTTTATGTAACGCTCAAGTGCTTCGGAAAGTTTTTTTTATTATGTTCTTTCTGCATAATTTAATTTGATTGATTTCGTTTAAGACCAGCGTTTGGTTTGTGATTAATTTTAGGGTAAGGTTTGGTTTGGCTACACCTCAGATGGTTTAGACAACAAATGCTTTGAATTAACAGTTCTGAGCCGGTTAATTTACGTTTTGAAGAATTTATCAAGTTTACTGTTGGTTTTCTGATATAAAAGAAGTGCATAAGAACAATACATTATGTCCTGATATAGTTCTAGAGTTTTATTGTTTGCTTTTTCTCATAAATTATTGTTTTATTGATTGTGCGACTAAAGCGTTTTTCATAGACAAATAATTCAATCAATATTTTAAAAAGGTTATGGATGTGTTCTGCTTAAAGAAGAGCAAATACATTGTGCTTTTGGTTTGCCGTCGACTTCGCAAAATGCTTAAGTAATCTTCTTTTGTTAAGTTACGACACGAAAACCGTGATAGTATAATTCGATGACACAGTAATGATTAATTCATCGTAATATGATGTTTAGTGTTTTGATCGAACGTAATATGGTTTATGTTATGTTTACAAAGTAATTGAAGCAACCATTTAGCGGTGCAAACATGTTATACGTTCATTTAAAAGTCCAATCAAGTTTGCGATGTATTACATTTGCTTGTATCATCATCTTCCCTACTGAGTTTTACACTATGTAGACTTTTGTGTGAATTCGATCAAGTTCAACACTACTCGTTAGAGAAGATTTCATGTGTTTGACGGGTATGAACATGCATAAGTATTTGATAATAGGTAAGTAGCATGAACGATAAAAGTATAGAAAGTATTCTTAACGATCAATATAATTTTAACATTATCGGAATTGTACAATTGTTATCATACCAACTCTTTTATTTAATTTACATTATACACTGTTGAGCGTAACCAAATAATACATGTTTTAAGGCATGGTTGATTGATTGATTTTATTTGGTAAACATATGAACATTACATAGTTACTACATAATGCAGACAATATAAAATATATTATCACATCAATATACATAGCAAACTATGGAACGCACACACAATACCAAGGATAACACAAAAAAGAGAAAAATGATTTTCACTTATTTCCATTGTGGTCCTTGTTATTGGTGGCAGTAACCATGAAACAGTCATGTATTAGATTTTAATAATGTATATGTATCAAATATGTACTGTTTAATAAAGTATATTACTGATTAAGAATGAATAAATATAATCACATGTTCATTATTATCACAGAAGTTGCATAAGAAAGTTACACACTGCATATGTAGTTAATAAACACACTTTGTAGCATACTATAAGTTTAAGAATAATTATGAGATCCTTGCATCTTATTGATCATAAGACTTAAAAATGTATCACAGTATTTTAACAGAACATAAAATTCACAATAAAAATTATACTATAAAAAGCTATAAAGACTCTAAAAACTGTTTCTTGATGGCACCCTTGAAATTGTTAGGTTTAGGTACATCCCTGATGTTTTGAGGAAGATTGTTCCATAAACAGATACCATTATATGTAAATGTTTTAGAACCAAAACTTCCTACTCTTGGTTTGGAAAAACGACCAGAGTCTTCAAATGTAAAATTTTCAGCAAAATGATCAGATTCTGGCTGAGCTACCATATTAGACCTAGTACAACGATTATGTACGCCAGACACTGGCTTAAAATTCTCACCCATATACTCTGGTGCAAGGCCATTTTTAATCTTATGTACATGACAAAGTATGATCTGTTCTACTCTTTTTGAAACAGGCAGCCAACCTAAATGTGAAAACTGTTCTTGACCAACATGTGATCTGTTATCAATATTTAGAACAAACCTAATCATCTTGTTTTGTGTAGTGTGAAGCCTATTTTTAAGTGACTGAATAAGACCAGGGTACCAAAAAGAGCAGGCATAGTCAAAGTGGCACTGTATAAGAGACATGACAAGTCTCTGGTGATGTAGTTTACGTGTGTGTGTGTGTGCTAATCATTTTAGAGTATTAGTGTGTGTGCGTGTAAATGGGCAATAATTCGAACGGCAATTCTTACAAACGCTTATTCCATCTGTATACAAATACCAGTTTGGCACTTGGCTGTTATATCGTTTCACTTACTTTAAACAAATTATCGAATGCTTTAAAACTAATTCATAAAAAATGCAACGCACGAACTCGTTAACACATCGTACTAGATAATAAAAAAGCAGTGGCCAACACCAGTTAACTATCCTTCCTAGCACCGCTATAAGCCGCGACATTTTGATCTTTTACGGATCTCCGATGAGCGCATTTAAACCCGTACAATGAAATGTAAACAAAAATATCGTTTAATGAGCCATATTCCAGTTCTCGAAACTATATAGCACAGATGGCCACTGTATTGACGTTAAGCCGATCGTCTTATCTATATATTACACAACTATTTGTGTTCCAATAAAGGGAGCTTAAACGAATTCTTAACACGGCAACAAATGATAAAAGAAGATTGGTTTACTAGATTCAGTACTTTCAATCAGAAATAATTACTGACGTTTTGAAGTTTCAAGAACGCTGGGTTTTTTCACTTAAGAACCAGCTTGTCGGGATTTTTATGATACAGCCTAGCTTGTTGTTTCGTTATTTTGTATTTGTATTGTAACGCAATGCGGTTAAATGAATACGCGCAGTATGCGTTATTTTTATCTCGACTTGTCTAAGAAGTTGCGTGCTCTAGTTTTACTCAATCTGGCTAGATGTTAGATAGT
The DNA here is from genome assembly GCF_020536995.1 of Dreissena polymorpha. Classification (NCBI taxonomy): domain Eukaryota; kingdom Metazoa; phylum Mollusca; class Bivalvia; order Myida; family Dreissenidae; genus Dreissena; species Dreissena polymorpha. The sequence goes on along the minus strand of NC_068356.1, from coordinate 128,738,338 downwards.
TTTTCCTGCGTTGTGGTTGTGTGTTTGGGTGTGTGTGCGGGTGTGTGCGGGTGGATGTGTTAAATTGCGAGCATTCTACTCATATGGCAATACATATGTGGTGCATAACATCATAATGTTAATTTGTTATAATATTAAAGTGCGTATTTAATTGTTTATGTGCTTGTTTTTGCCAAAATAAATATATTTGTTATCAGATACTTCGTATCATAAACCAGATACAAATATTGATAGCATAAAACTCCTGAGCCACTATCAGGAAAACAGTCCTTCGGGTTTATCTCTATTTAAAAAGACTGACTCAAGATTGTCGAAACTAAAGTTTCCTTATTGTTTACGAACATATTCAAAACATAAGGGAATAATGTACATCAGTGAGCAAAATAATACATTTTATGTAGACTTATACAGAAACTAAAATTTTGTTTATGCAGTATTAACTTTGGACAGCTGTAGTTGCTAGCTCATATTGATACCTGTTTGGATGTATTTTTATGAACATACGTATGGAATCGATATAAATTATAATTGCGTTTTAAGTGTGTGCGATTAAGCTTAAACTTTACTGTATTCCTTGCAATTAAAACTTAGATGTATATATATGACAGCATTTGTATTTACCGCTCTAATACTTCACTTGGAAGTGCACATCAAAACGGACAATGAAAATACGAAATCACGATTTGCTAGCACATATCTTTATTCATTACCGTAATCATAACTTTTATCTTTGAAGTGTATGCACGTTCCATTGATTAGAAAAATACGTCACGCGTATTAATTGACGTAAAAGCTTAAACGTGAAGTAATTTTCTTTGAAACGCGGTCGAATATTTTTAATTATCAATAGCACGGTGCCTATAAAAAGAGATCCTTAAAATGTTAACTGGGTCGCGCTTTATTCTCCCAACACAGATTCGAAAAAGTCACGTGGTATAGGCACCGTGAATAGTATGAAAACTAAATCTGTTTTTGCGAACTTCAGTAATTTTGACTGTTCTCTATTCTGATATGAAATGTACATTATAATCAACGAGTATTGCTCAATACAGTATATCAATACAGATAATATTTGAGATGTAATCATACATAAGGATACGGATATGGTAAACCATGGAATGATATAGTAGTTTAACGACATCACGTCAATAAAAACCCTAAGTAATAAATAAACCACTATATGAGCTTGCTTAGTTGTATAAATCCAGTAGAAATTGCTAACAAAGAGGCTTAATTTATAGCTATTTCTCATGTTAGAGCGTGTAGGAAATTTGGGAGCTTTTATTTTGGACCGATGAATGCAATCAGACATTAATATGGAAATGAATACTTCGCATAAGTTTATTCATGATCAGGAAAATACACATACATGTGTATATACATATTGATATTGGTTCATGCGGATATTTATTTATGCATTTTCCTTTTGCAAATACATATATTCTTCTTTATCTCGGATTAACTATGTGTATATTTATTCGTTTTTCGTTTGCTAAAATAAGTACCACGGAATGTGTTTGAGTTTCGAACAAAACTCAGTAATCAGTAAAAAGCAAGTATAATCCTTCTACATTGATGTGTACTTTCAACCGTTGTAACATGAAAAAAGACAATGATTGTGTCAGCGTTGTTTTTACTTTGGGATTCGTGGGTTTGATCAAGAATGTCAAAACCTATGATAAGTGTATTGAAGTCACTAATCATTGATAACTTAACTTACATTGTTACTTCGGTCACGTTTCATCTGTGTTCTTTACCAAACTAACATTTTGCCTGTAACAAATCTAAAACAAAACACTCGCCGAAAAAACAAACGCATCTATACTAGTTGAACATGAAAACATAAATGCCAACACATATTTATATTTTTAACGATGTCCTCGAGTTCTCTTTGGACAATTATTTTGAATAGTGTTGTCAACCACAATATACCAAAAGCAACAATGACTACACATTTTTAAATGTGTCAATTGTCAAAATTACAGGACCATATAAAATTCAAGCCCCTATGATCATTATTAACGTTTGTGCATAATATCTTTCAAACAAGTAAACACATTCAAGCATTTCAGTGCATGTTTATGTTCTAGAACAATAAGAGTCTCTAAACATTAGACGATGAATGGCATTACATTTAGAACCTCATAACTTATTCCGATGATTATCATTTACGTTGAAATAATTGCATTGTTCGAACTAGTTAACAATGTCATGTCAGCGTGATGAATAATTCATTAAAATCATCACACTGGGACACACTGACATGTTTAATAATTCATACTGTTTGAATGCTTCTTCTTCACTTCATTTCCTATGTTTCAATTGTGAAACAGAGTTTCACTAATATAACTTCACATCGGTATGAGTTTTACAGGTAACACATTGGAATATTTAAGTTACCATTTTATTGATTGGCTTATTTACAATGTCCCAGTAAGATTGTATTTCATGTCGAGTGCCCCTATGATTAATATCATAAACTTATGTAGATCACTATTTACCGCGGTTGAATCCGCCATGCGTCTTAAAAACAAACGTTTAAGTCAATAACAGAAAGTAAAATAATTAGTGTTATTAATACACGTTGGCTATTCTATCCTTTCTCTCTAAATGTACATATTTTAGCATAAAATGAAATTAGAAATGCAACTCATACCAGATAATTCTATGGATTGAGAGTTCAATGATTTAATGATTCATAATCGCACGATTTATTGGCGGCACTATAATGAGTTGGTTAATTTGTAAATGTGATTAAGCTGAATGATTCATAATCGCACGATTTATTGGCGGCGCTGCAATGAGTTGGTTAATTTGTAAATGTGATTAAGCTTAATGATTCTTAATCGCACGATTTATTGGCGGCACTGCCATGAGTTGGTTAATTTGTAAATGTGATTAAACTTAATGATTCATAATCGCACGATTTATTGGCGGCGCTGCAATGAGTTGGTTAATTTGAAAATGTGATTAAGCTTAATGATTCTTAATCGCACGATTTATTGGCGGAACTGCAATGAGTTGGTTAATTTGTTAATGTGATTCAGCTAAATGATTTATAATCTCACGATTTATTCGCGGCAGTTCAATGAGTTGGTCAATGTTTTAAATTTGTTTTTCACATAGTAAAGTTTCTCTTTTGACATACAACAAATAAGTACAGCTGCATTAAGTTGGAAAACCGATGTATAAATAAGCAGGGCACATTTTTTTAAACATGAAATAACGTGCATCATTGTTTTTCAAAATAAAAACAAAACGAGATAATGATTTACAACGATCATTTTATACATTTCACAACAAACACCTTCCAATAAATACCCACTTAAATAGTGGACTGAACACTTACATTCACTCGCCAGTACTCCTCGCATGCTATACAATTGATTTAGTGTTTAAACAACCCATACATGTATTATGCGGCGTATATTGTATCGCTTATTGTGCTTACGTTGTTTCAATCTCGTCAACAGGACCGACATTCTTCGTTGAAATGCATCATTAGGTTGTGTGTGCTGGCTAAAAAATTATTGTGGATGTGTATTGCAAACTGTGTGCTTTATTTCGGTAACATCCGCAGAGTTTCAAAATTAAAGCATTTTTAAACAGACTTGGTGTGTTATCTCGTGAGGATTTTCCTGATACTATATAAACTATTGCTTATCAATTAACTTTGAACGACCATAATTAATCTTTGATAACTGCACGGATACAATCATGCGTATCATGAGCAACAACAAATGTTGTCAGGACTCACAAAAGTCGATGTCATCAATTTAAAATGCATCCAAATAAGTGTTGAACATAATATATACACTTATGACATAAAATTAAAAATACTAAATATACATGAAAGCATTTGTAACGACTTTTTAAATAAAACAAGCGCAATTATGTTTATAGTACTACTAGTACTACTACTACTTCTACTACTACTACTACTACTACTTATAATAATAATAATCATCATTATAGTATTATTATTATTATTATTATTATTATTATTTTAAGCATTTTTTGGATGAATATGATTTAGCAATTTTCAACAAACTTGATAGTCGCTGTAATGAAGAAAAAAAGCTGTTTTTTTTAATGTACATTCCACATTTAAAATATCTTGTCTGAGATGATAAGGTTAGATAAATGAATGTTTGTTATCTTTTTTGTTTCAGCATGAATTATTACCTGGAATGTCCAGTGACTTTTATCTAAATTAAATGACAGTGACTTGGTAAACTGTGTAACTACTTATTACATTCTTATTATTACGGAAACTTGGAACTCTAGATCAGCAAATATTAACATCGATAATTTTAATTGTTTTTCATGCCCCCGTCCAAAATGTAACAAAAAAGCAAAGCGCGAAAGTGGAATTGTAATATTAAGAAGTGGTGTTATATATTTTAAAAAGAAATATTCAAGTGCAATAGATCTAATTAAACTTAACAATAACGGTATACTGTGGTTTATATGAACAAAAACAGCCATTATGTTTAGAAAATGATATTTGTGTGTGTGTGCATGCTATATTCCAACCTGTAAATCTCATGTGCATTCAAATGTAAACTCGCCGTTTTTTTAATTTGACATGTTTGATCAATCAGCGTCTGATATACTTATCTACTGCAGCCAACAAGGCAATATCATGTTAGTTGGTGACCTAAATTCAAGTAGGCGAGCGGCCGGATATAATTGAAAATATAAACCTTGACCGTTATGACAGACAGACAGACAGTTTATGTTGACGTGTACAATGTACATCGTCAACAACACATTATGAAAACAGTACAATGTCAATTGTGATAGGTACAAAGTTTTACACATATTTACAAATTATTTACTAAGCTAACAAAGTAAATTAAATATAAAAACAACAAAGACAGAAAAAAATGAAAAGTGAAAAGAGGAGGAACGTTTAAAGCGTTCGATGTTCGAACTTTAAGTGATTCTTTTGCAAAAAGACATATTTTTATGAGTTCTTTTTTATTATTCAATTGCAGTAAACTTAAATATTTATACATAAATGGCCTTTTGTAATAACATGTTTTAATGTATTTTTTTCTAATGTTTCTAAACGCCGGGCAAATGCTTGCAACACAAGCAGTAACGCTGATTTCTAGCAACGTCTCTTGCATAACGACCGGTTTGAATATGTAGTGGATGGGCTGACAATTTTAATCTGGTGAAAAAGTATCTCAATCTTCTTGGTAAAAAGTCTAAGTAGGACTCATATTCAAAATTGTTTTAAAAATTTCGATAAACATCTCACATCGAACTGTTATTTAAGTTTCTATACCAGTCCTGTGTAAAGTTATCATAAACTCTGCCTTTTAATTCCTCTACAAATGAGTTAATCTCAATATTAAAAGTATTTATATCACCAAATGCTTAACTAAAACCATAGTCATCAAAATTTTTTTAACATTAAATATCCAATTATGACAGCCTTTATGATAATCTGAGACGGCCAAGTTATATATGGTTTTAATAATGATATTTTCAGATCTACATATCTTAAACCAATATTTAATGACACGGACATATCTATATATCTACCCAGCTCACCATAAACACATGCATTACATGTGTTAAGTTTTACCTTTAATAATCGTTTGCAAAAATTCAAATGGATTCTTCAAGCATGATTTTAATTGGAACCAACAAATGCGTCAAATAATTGACAAAGTATCTTCGGCTTTAAATCGTAGTCATTACATTTAGACAATAAAATATTAATTGCCTTTAATGCTTTACCCGTTAGGTGTTCCTGATTCAATGTGAAACTCCCAGTATAATTAAAAACAACCCCAAGACATGTCATGACCATTGTAGTTCCACTTTTCATTTTGCAATAATCCGCCTCTTTTCCGAAATACTGTAGTTTTTGTTTTCTCTGTATTTAATTTCAATCCCCATAAATTACAATAATAATATAGATTATCAAAATGGTTTTGAATCTCATCGGGCGATTTACCTACAATAGCCATATCATCAGCAAATAACAGTCAAATCAAAACAATGTCGTCAATATTCAATCCGGATTGTAAATCATTTTGCAAAAACAACTCAAGTCCTTCTACAAACAAAAAAAATAATAAGGGTGACATAACTTCGCCCTGTCGGAGCCCAACTGCGTAAGAAAAATAGTCAGAATATGAAGACAATGACTTAACACAAGATTTAACTTTTTGATACATGTCTCGAACAATTCTAAGAATTTTCATAACAAATGTTTTCAATGCGATTGTTTAAAACGGTTGTAAAGAGCTAAAATAAACAGCTAACTAAAGTAATCCCTCTATAGTTATTTACATCTTCTTTTGAACCGTTCTTGTGCAGAGGGACAATTATTCCCTCGGTCTATTTTTCAAGATAATATCCTGAGTTTAATACACAATTAAATAAGTCACATACATGCAAGGCTAATATATCAACACTTTCAATAAAATACTCGTTCAAAAGATGATCACTACAGCAAGATTTATTCCGCTTCAATAATTCAACAGCATTAATTATCTCTTCAACTGTAATTGGGTCATCAAGCTCAGGGTAAACATTATTAGGATTATCAAAATCATAATTACTATTAAAATATTCGGCATCATTATTCTTATCAGTCGAAATGTCTGTGCTTAAATTTTCAAAATAATTTTTAAACTCATTTAGAGAAAAATTGGGAGATGTTTTTGCCGATTTAGATTTAAAATGTTTCCAAAAGTCTCTTGGCCTACTTTTGCGTAAATTTGCTAAATCGGACATACGTTTATTATAATCAACTTGCTTTTTCTTTCTAACAATATTTTTTAATTACTTTTTGCATCACAAAAAATAAACCTGTTTGTATGTATTTTGTCGACATTAAACAATATAAGTGCTTCTAAATATAAATTACGCGCAACAATACAATCATGGTCAAACCAGTCTTTATCTTTCCTATTGTAACCCTCAAAATAAACATCATGTGTATAAAAACATTCTTTGGCAAACAATGGATCTGCAACATCGCGAATAGTATTTGAAAACTTGTCAATAAAAACATTAATTGAGTCCCTGTCAGGGCAATTGGTATTATGCACAATATCATTAAAAGTTGGTAAGCTTCGAATAATCCCTGATCGAAATTGTTCCCGCAGGGAGTCATTCCATTTATAGTTTATACCTGATTGGCTTTCTTCGCTTTGAAATCTGTTATTGCATAAGAATGAAAAGCATAGCGGAGCATGGTCACTCCATTTATTAAAACTCTATATATAAAATTGTTGTATCTGTGAAAAGTAACTTTCTTTTGTTAAAAGATAATCGATCACTGAACAGCCGTTATTTGACAAAAATGTGGACTGATCACTATTACCGATGCGACCATTTACAATACGAAAAGACGAGCCTTTACAAATATTGAGCAATTTTATCCCGTTACTGTTGAGTGACTTATCTAAAGAGGCCCTGTCAGGGATACAATCTGAAGTATAATCGTTGCTATCAATACAACTATTAAATTTGTCACAAACAATATAATCCTTCTTATCACTAACTCTACTGTTAAAATCTCCACATATATACACACAACCAAGGTTATCATAAAAACATATATCATGCTCTAAAATCTCAAATAAATCAACGTTAAAAATAGTATATTGGCGAGTCATCACCCCAAATATATGAACCACATAAATATATATCTTTTGTAGTATTAAAAAAGGAATGATCTAATTTTAACCAAATTATAGTATCGAAATGGTTTTTTATTATATGTATTCCATTCTTTAAATATTCTCTGTAGAGTAAAACAATTCCACCGCTACTACGTTTCGCATAAAAATTGTGAGATATATATCCGTTAAATTCAACATTTCTTGTTGGGTCACACCAAAATTCGTAAAGAAAACATATATCATAATTTTTAAGAATATTCACAAAATCGTAAGATCTTTTTTTGTCTCTTGTGAGCCCATGTACGTTCCACGACAGTACCGATAGGATACCCTCGTCGTGTTCCTAGGGGCGTACCGGCTTTCCGTCGACGTACAACGTATCGTATGCGATCCACGCACGTTTACCCTCCTTTCTGGCATCTTTCATGCGGGGAACCAGTTTGTGCCGCTTTTCTAGCACTTCCGGTGGAAACTGTTCGTGCATTTGGTAGTTTGTTCCTGTAAGATGTTTCCATTGTTTCCTTACTAATTCCCTGTCCTTAAAAAAGGTAAACTTTGCGATTATGTTCCGCACTTAACCATGGACCGGATGTGATGGTGACCGGTGCATACGCTTAAAACGCATGGCATCAGCTGTTTCTTTGGCAATCTTAAGTTTCTCTTCTAAGTGATTGCGGAGCTTCCGCTCAGTGACTTCGGGCGGCTCACTTCCTGATGAGTTGTCTTCCGGGATATTGGTGAAAACTAAGTTATTTCGCATAGACTGCGATTTCAAATACGCAACGTCATCCCGGAGCTCGTTTCGTTTCTTTTCTAGCTGGATTAGTCTGTCCGCCACTATCGTTGCCCCAACGTCCACCAACTCCACCTGTTTCTCAAGCGCACACACGCGCGCGTCAGTGCGCTTCACCCTATCCTCCAGAGCGACCCATATTTTCTTGAGTTCTTTGTCGAAATCACACACTTTCTTCTCTAAAGAGTCGATCGCATGTTATTTTCTTTCCATTGCCACTAACCTGGTATCTATGGTTCTCACACAGTTCATAACGTCCTTTATTGTTGGCTCTTGACCGCTTTCCGCCATATTTTCGGGACTTGATTTGAACGAATCTCTACCAGGCAGCTCAAATACTTCACTCTGTACTGGACCAACTGCATCTGGGTATAAAACCGCACTAGCTTGTCCCAATATTTTGCTTATTGAAACATTTGTGACCGCCTCCTCTGACGGGGCTCTCTGTTTGGTCAGCTTTGCTTTGTTTACACTTCCACTGCCACTACTATTACTGTCTTTTCGTTTTTTCCCCATATTCAATAAGCTGGGCAGAAAATCCACACGCCATAATAATCCGAAATTTCACAAAATCAACTTAAAAATGAATTATTTCTTTAAAACTCAATTTAAAATCCACAAATTTCTTTCTCAGTTCAAAAACACGTCTTCTTCGCGCCTATCACGTGATACAATGTTCACATGCCTGTTTATGACGTTCCGCTTGAAATAATCCCATCTTGCTCATCGTTTGATAGTCATGTCAATCAATTTGGTAATAAGTTGTTGTCAATTTGTAAAACAAATAGCTTATTGATTGTTAATGGTAGATTAGAGCCGGGTCATTTTACATGTTTTAACTGTGCTAGGAATTCTTCGGGAGCCAGTGCTGTAGATTATGTTATAGTTATTATCTTTTGCCATATATCTGTAGTTTGAAAGTGAATGACCTTACTGAATGTTCAGACCACTGCCCGATTGATTTAATTATTATATGTAGATATCAAGAATTTAATGCTTCTAATGTGGTAATCAAAAATTTATTTTGGGAGGATGGTAAACACGCAGATCTTATCATTCTGCTGAATAGTAAAACTAATATTTTTGAAAAGATTACTTATAACATAATACTGGAAAATGAAAATTTTGATAATGTATTAATCAATTTTGCGAAATTATATATGATGTCTCCTTTCAAGTACACGGACGTACGCTTACTTTAGATAATACAAAACCAAGAAATATACGAACATTTTTATGGTTTGACCAAATCTGTAAAATGCACAAAAAAAAACGTTTTACGACTGTAAACGTATATACAAAAACGATCCATCAATAACGAACAGAACGTCATTTTTACAAGCAAGATCGTCATATTGTAAAACAAAACTTATTGCTAAAAATAATTTGTATAGTAAAGAAAGTAAAACATTGTCAACCTTAAGTAAATCTCAGCCAAGGAAATTTTCATAAACAAATATAAAATTAATAAAAAGACTGGTACTCATGACGGAACTTTAGATGATTTAATAGATCATTTCAAACATTTATCTAACTCAACGCATGACAGTTTATTTATTGCTGATGAAAACGCATCCAGAACTGAAACACTCCATATTGAGGAAGTAGATCGCCCATTTACAATTATAGAAATACAAAAAAACTATATCTCAAAGCTCAAACGCCATAAAAGCGCTGACATATCTAAAAGTGTTGCAGATTTGATTATTGACTGTGATGCGTTTATTTCTCCGTATTTAGTTAAAATGTTCAATATACAAGAAAGGTACTTATCCTTGTTCATGGTGTAATGGTGCTATTGTTCCTATTTTCAAAAATGGAGACAAAAATGTTGTATCGATTTATCGAGGCATTATATTAATAAATATTATAGCAACAATTTTCTCTATAACAATCGAATAAATTCTTGGTGCGAGAATGAGAATACTTTTAACACATTGCAATTCGGATTTAGAGATATTCGGAGTACAATCGATTGCATTTTATTTTGCACTCCATAATCCAAAACATTATTAACAACAAATCAAAACTTTATAATAATTGTGTTTTTATCAATTATGAAAAAGCATTAAATACTGTTATACACGAAGCTTTATGTGTTAAATTAGTTCAGACAGGAATAAGCTGTAAAATGCTGAAAATGATCAAGTCAATCCATCAAAAAGTTAAATCATGTGTTAAGAACCGTAACGATATGTCCTATTCGGTGCTTTTTGATGTTACGTTAGGAGTTAAACAGGGTGAGCCATTATCACCTTTATTATTTATTTTATTCATAAATGACATTAACGATTGTATTGATATTTATAATTTAACCGAAAACAATATACGCTTATTATCATGTTTATGTTGTTAATTTGTTATTTGCTGATGATATTTCATTATTAACCACAAATCCAGAAAGTCTGCAATTGCAATTAAATTCTATCTATCAATATTCGTGTAAATGGGGATTAAAAGTAAATACTAACAAAACTAAAATTTTGCATTTTTGAAAAAAGGAAAAGTAATTGTTCGTATAGCTGGACTATTAACCAACAGGCTATTGAGACTGTTGTAAATTTTGCTACCTAGGCCGAAAACTACACTACACTGGTAACATATCAAGAGCAATAAAGGCATTGAATGAACAAGCCTTAAAAGCGTATAATCATTTGTCGTCCATTATTAGTAAAGTGAAGCTAAATACTAAAACAAAACTTTCTCTATTTGACTCCCTAGTGGTTCCGATTATTTTATATGCATCTGAAATATGGGGAAATAACAACATTGACGAAGTCAATAAACTTCATTTAAAATTTTGTAAATAGATTATTGGTGTGCGCTCACAGACTTCTTATGCCGCTGTTTTAGGCGAACTTGGCCGATTTCCTCTCTCTATTATGTGCAAACAGCGTGTCGTTAGTTATTGGATTAAAATTAAGCAAAATCCCGAATCCCTCATGCACACTGTTTATAACGAACAATGCAATCTTTACAATGATCTAATTAGGAATGATAATCGTAACAGTACAACCCTGTGGTGTGCATTTGTTAAACGACAATTATATCAACAAGGAAACGGAATATTTATCAATAATTTAAATAACAATTTTAATAATCCTCATGAAATCAATTAGAGATTAAAAGATCAATATATCCGAAATTGGCACGATACAATTTATAACCGACAGAAATTAGAGTACTATAGAATGTTGAAGATTGAATTCGCCTATGAAAAATATTAAGACTGCATTAATAGTACAAATCATAGACAACAATTTTCAAGATTTAGAAAATTAGAAATAGACACTGGTAGATATAATAACATACCGAGAGTTGAACGCAAATGAAAACTGTGTAATTTAAGCACTGTTGAGTCCGAAAATTTCAACTTTCCAAATATATAAAGATATACAAAGTATTTTATCCGATCAAACTGGTCAACCGTTGCAAAATTTAAAAACATACTATCTTGTCAAAATACTCAAGTCATTAAAAATGTTGCCAGATTCCTTACCGATGACATGAAACTCAGTGAGGAAAAATAAGAGGTATTTGCTGCTTCTCAATAAATATTGTATAAAACCCTAAATATATTGTCTTTTTGTTTACTATTAGTTGTTATAAATATATACACGTATGTACATGATGTTTGAACATGTTTAAGTGTAGTATATGTTTATTTACTTGATTGTATGTGTAATGTATTGATGCACTTTGACTATATTGTGTTTACTTGTTTGTAAATTGTCAAAGGCGTTTTGCCGATTTTTCTATAAAAACTTTAAACTTGAAACCATTAGAGATATTGACTTCAGTATACCAGTGAGTTTATTACATTTTCAAATTTCATGTTATAAACGATAAAAAAAAATCAATACCCAGTCATAAAATTGGCATGAACCAATTATTACCCACTTATCCATTATGTTATGCTCGATCAACCCAAAGTCGATTCGCAGAAACACAACACGGAATACATGAATTATTTAAAACGAAATGAAAGCCATGAAACGGAAAACCGTTTGATCGAAATAACAATTATTAAACAGCTCCTCCAAACGTATGATATAATTTAATCAGATATTAAAATAGAACATAAGATGAATTAATTACTTTGATCAAGCACTGTTACGTCGAAAAACTGTTTGGCTTTGCGGATGGACTGTAAAGTAGTGTATGTGATACTTATTTATTTTAGATACAATGATTTCTCGCTCAAATCCTGATTCCTTGCCGTCCGTTGTTATGTTCGTTGTTTGTTATCAATTTTATAAAATGGTCGGAGGAAATCACATCCACTACTTTGTGCAATATAATGCTTCTATTGAGTGCTGCGAGGTTGATGAAGTATAGCTCATACTCTTGAAATTGATTGAAATTAGAAAGCCAATGGGCATGTATATTGCATGTATTCAGTTGTAGGCGCTTTGCTGGAATAATCAGTAAGCCGACATATGAAGTTAAATATCCATGGATAAACAAGGCAGCACGCAATGTTGTCTGTTGTTTTGGATTAAAAATATTGTATTTGTGTGTAAACGACTTGAGAATGAACAATGCTATACAGGTATATAGTTTGTTCAAATAAGGATACATATACTACAGTAAGTTACAATCAATATGAGCGGCTTTATTATCTATACGTTCTGCTTTGGGAAGTTTTACCAGTTATATGATAGACTAAAGCTAAAAAAAGATTGTTATCCAATATGTGCTACAGTGCAAATTACGTTTTAATCAACTATTTAAATAAATTGTCGGAAACCAGATTATACACTGTATATTAATATTAAGTAACTTTAAGCGTTACATGTAAGTGGATATATAATGAATATACATTTTCGATATTCTTGATTGTTTAATGATTACTGATGTGTTTATAAAAGCCAGTATCGAATTTACCAAATCGATAGATACTTAAAACACGTATTGAAATAACATTTGAATAAAGGTTAATGAAACTGTTGTTTTAGATTTGCAAAGATATATTTTAAAAAAGGAATTAAAAGGCTCAATCTACTGTTTAATATTTGTATATTTGATAAAAACATCATATGCTATTAATTGTTTGGAATAATAGCATTTTATTAACTTGTCTAAACAGTTAAAACAAATAGGTTTTATGTTTTGATTTTAGTCAAATGTCTATAAAGTACAATGCAATACATAGACTAAACATTCAGCATAAACCTGTTGTTAAACCTATGGTTAGCGCCTTAAAACGGTAAATGCAAATAATTTTGTTGTTAAAACCAGTTAAAGGTGTTTCAAACCTTACGTTAAGCCAGCAATTTATCGAGACACTTACACGTGTAAATAAACTTTAAACTCGTGGTGACGTAATTTAGAATTGCAAATCAATTAAGGACTAGCAGAGGGTAACCTGATTTGCTGAGTGTAAGATATGAAATGTAAAACGTAAAAATGTTATAATTGCTAACGAATAACCTGTAAGAGAATCCCTAAATTGGCTAATATATTTGATTGCGGAAAACGGTTAAATATTTCTTAAACTGTTTTATCTTCATGTTAATATGAACTATTTATGTGAAAAGCTTCTTTTATATCGATCGGAGATTTAAAGAAGAACAATGATTGAAACTAATAATTCTAAACACATGAAAACATGCTACGTTTGAAAACATTATTATAGAACATTGTATAAGCTCCTTCAACGTGTGCAATATGATTTGAAAAATTGACTCAGCCGACAAGCCGCTCCGCATTTGATCTATTTTTAATTTATTTATTTTAGAATCGATTTGTGTTTTGCTTTTCTAGGCATTGATTTTTCATATATAATGACAGCAGACTATGACTGTATACATTTATGTTTGCAATAATTGAAGGCAGTTATAGACAGAAACGTTGTAAATCTATCATGAAATATTACTTCCAGGTCCTTCAATTAAAGGTCTTTTTGAATGTGAAGCCTTTCATTTTGCAGAAAATATGCAAGTTTAAACAGATTGAAGTTGAAGGAACAAATACAAACAGCAGCTCTGTATTGCGCTTTGTTTATGCGTAACATCTACAACAAGTTTAAAAGCGGCTCGGGTTAGAGAATTCATAGACAGTTCCGCCGTTAAGCGCTCACCTAAGTTCAAAAAATTGTTGTAGATTTGAACTGGTCTTCTTGTTTTGTATATGAACTTTAACACCTGTTCAAACATCATCATCATACAAAGCAAAAAATACCAAAAGTAAACATATGACCATGATTGCCCTTAAGCCTTAAGCAATAACCTGAGCTCAAATATAACTGCTTGGTGACATAACCTATTGATCTTGTTTTGTAATCACTTGACCCAATTTCAACATGGCCGTCATATTATCAATGTAAAATTCTGACCATGTCTTATTGAGACTTAGTTATATATGTTTCCTCCAGACTGATAACTAGTTTCGGTTTTTTTCTTCCCGAGTTCTTGAATTAGATTACACAGCATAATAAAGTTGAATTACGTTAGTTATTACTAAGGGATATTCTAAGAAAACTGAAAAAAATGAATATAAATATAAGATTGTTTCCAGAACAAATTTGTCTTAGATTGATGGAAATTAAATCATCTGGCACTTACCGCCATTAAACATGATGTATAGTGTATATTTCATTGCGATTCTCAGATTCTGCTTGCCATTTCGAAATTGCATTAGGCAGAAATTATGAAAACGTTTTAGACACTCAATAAATGCGATTTTGATATAGAAAATACAATGTTCTGATGCAAGCATATATACAAATAGTACATGGGCATGCTTCATGCATTATATTTATCATTCAAATGTATATTTTACCATGAATTAGGGTGGTCATATTTCATGCAAAATATTATATAGAGCATCCATACCGCTTAACAAATCATGACGACAGAACAAAACGTGCGCAACATGACCTGCGTCATTTGAAAATGTTTCTTATACCATACGTGGCCAGTGTAGCCCAAGAGCAGTCTATGAAATCGCGCAGTATGTTCAGTAGCAATGTTAAACCACGAAATCGTACATGACGTTTTAGCAAACGGCGAATCTTCGGGCCATACTGCGCTCATGCGCGCATTCTGATCTGGAGCTATGTTGGCCAAAAAGGCATAAGACAAGGTCCGTATGATACCGCTCAGATATATTTAGATTGACATTTGCATTACTCCATTAAGCACATGGCTGTGGTATGCATGCGGAATGTCACGACATGATGCTAATGAAAACTTGTCGAAAGCAAATTGTGTTTTGATACTGTGTTCACTTCAACTGTGCTAACTTAATCATTAAGTTAGGACAACTAGACATGATAAACCCATTTATGCCTAGTGGACTCTCCCATCCTTCTAAATTGGATCAATTTATTTGCAAAATTTGGGATGTCAAGTATATTTATTCCATATTTAGAATATTTCTTACAGAAATTCCTTTAAGCAAACAGCGCAGACCCTGATGAGACGCCGAATCATGCGGCGTCTCATCTGGGTCTACGCTGTTTGCCAAGGCCTTTTTTATAGACCCTAGGCATAAATGGACTAATAAATCATCAATGTCGATTCGATCTTAAATATTTGGCATCCATCAGATCGCCTTTTCCTTCTTAACAATTACATAAAACACATTGATACAAGTATAGTGCCCATATGGCAAAAGTTAAACATAAAATTGTTGACAATTAACTTGTCCGTAATAATTTTAGACGTTAGATCTGTCTACGAATACTTAGACTCATTGTTAATAAGCACATATTGTGTAATTTACTTAAATGAAATATCATTATTTTATATAGAAACAGAATTAATAGTTTTTAAACGCTTAGTTAATGTGTAATTTTTCTATACTTTTCCTCAGAATTGTTCGCAGTATAAACAAATTATTTAACGAGTCAAAATTCACCATTAACTATGAACATTTGAATTGCCAGTACTTTTGTCGAGAACAAGATGTCACACTTTGTATTGGTTCAGCTGCTTGTTTAAATAGTTTAACGTAAAACAATAGTATTATGTATAATAATCAGTTGTTTGTAATTGGACATATTAGATATTGCGTATTATTGTTCATTTTATCACACTTTATTTGTTTCATCATTCTGTGATCTTAATGATAATACTGTTATCCCTAAAAATGGTATGCACATAATCTGGTGCAATCGTATAAACTACTTCGTGCAACATGTTTACTGTTGTGAGGCTGAAACAAGTTATTAAGTTATTCAAAGAACACATGAGATGAATAATTTTACTTGACTACCTAGGCTTTGCTAATGGAAAAAGGCTTTTAAAAATCCCCCATTCACTTTAAATTGATTGCAATCTATATGGGGATCTCGCAAGCATATAAAGTGCCATGATAATGCAGTGATAGGCAGTTAGCGCTTGCAGTGAATATAAGAAAGTTGAATACTAACTGGACTATAAACCATTTACAGTTTGCTTTAATGGTATATTTATGTTAAGCAGTTAATTCTGAAGTAGGATAAAGTTGACTTAATATCATAAGTATATGCAAATATTTCGGTAATGGATATGTTATTTTATATTTCTGGTTCAGTACTCAATAAACTATGGGAATTTTAGAACATTTAACATATGCACAACACCTGTATTTTACGTGTATTTAAGTATTTATAATAGATGATATATGTTAGTAATTTTCCCATATGATTAATTGTATTTTATTGATTGAATATGCATAACATAATTTACAAACCTTTGTAACTATTTATAAAAATTGATATAATACAAATCATGTTTATGATATATACTTGTTCAAACGATATGTGTTTTTAAATAATAGTATATTTCATTAAAAAAAAACATTGATCGATATATGCCGCTTTAGGTTTTCTCGAATAGTTTGCAGAGATTGAAAATTGATTGAAATTGATTGCGCAACTTAGAAGCTAGTTTCCAATGGCAACAGAGAGGCTTTGTGACTTCATTTGAAGGATATTGAATATCAATCTAATTGCAGAATTTGTAATATCCTTATCTTCAAGTGTTCTTGACATTTATTTGCCAAAATATTCATATGCAATTGTAAATAGTTATGTTAAATTATTACCACGCAATATATGGATGTTTTGCCACAACACATGTACAACAGCATTATAGGGAAAATCAACAAAATAAGACTTGTTTAAACTATGGAATAACCTTACTAACAAGAAGGCACGAACATTTTAGATTAGAAAAAGTGTTGTTCTTATTTGATTCACTGTGTTATAATATACTGAACATAGACATACATGTAATACCATGCATTTCAAGCGAATTGGAGACAAATTATATGTTGAAACAATGTAAAACGTCATATAAGACTTCGATATTAACCATTATTTTAAGTAACGCTTACTGTTTGACTGTTGTACAATTATTGCAAGAACTCTTTTACATTAAGAATCAAAACTATAAATATATATAACAGTAGCAAAAAACAATTAGTACGATTGCTCAATAATAATAAAGTGATTGTATAGTAATATATCACATTTTTGTGTTTGTCTATTTCAGAAAACGTCATGAGATGATGTTGTGACATTTCAAGCAGCCCCTGATTGCTCTGTCCGAAATCGGCACATATGACCATGAAAAGACGGGTTTCAAATGACATTTTATGCAAAAGATGACACATTTCCTTATGATATTAAAAAAATAACCACAAACACGTTGGAACGTTAGATGAAAAAGAAATCAAATTTAAAAATGTCTTCAAAATAACGTTGTGGGCCATAGTGTAAATAAACGTAGTGTGAACAATATTGCTGTTTTGTAAAAAAAAAAGCATACGTTTAAGCATGGAAAAACACATGTGGTTACCTGAACAAAAAGTTCAAGCTGATACTTGCTTTGAAGTGTCAGATGATGTCATTTTCCCAAACAGTATCGGTCTCTACGTGACACCCTTTGCCAGCCAGGACACATTAACTGGAAGTATGGGTACAGCATCTCAAGGTATACGTTCGTCCGTATCGCAAACGACGTCACCATCCGAGATGACCTCAGGAATGGCTTCATTTTCAGGACAAGATGTTTTTTTCACACCGACAACGGCTTCGTTTACGAGTTTTGCCCACTCTGATATGTCGAGTTTAGATCAAATCAAATATTATTCTTGTCACTCCAACCTTAGATTTCTTATGGAAAATGATAACAACGAAAGCTTAGAGAATGTGTTGAATGAACAGAAATTAAAAGATTTAAGTGAACATCAGAAAAACAAAATGATCTCAAGTAGGTCAAGAGCCTCACTTTTTAAAAGTCTGTATCGGAACAGTAGTTCCAAGCGAAAACACGGACATGAACACCTGTTCGAAACTCATACCGTGCCGTCATTGATACAAAAGACGGACGTTCAAACACTTGTTACGTCAATGTCTAGGGAGCAGGTTTGGGGTCAAACCAAAGTTATACATGGGATTTTAAAATCTAGTACTTCAAGTGATTCTGGGACCTTGCTGCCATCAAAATCAACCATGTATCGTGTGAATCAGGACAGCTATAAAAATGGAGGCAAGAAGGCACTGTTAATAGAAAAGGTAAGTGCTGTTAGTATCCTCTTGTATGTTAAATATATATACACACGTTATGCTTTATAAATCGATGAACCATATTTATATAGACACAACATAAACAATAAGTATTTTCCGAATGGTGCATCGATTCGTTTTTATAACGCTAGCTTGCAGTGTCGTGTACATATCATGGCGTTTTGAATCTCATCTACATGTCGCGCAACCAAACATCCTGACACTCAATCGAAAGTTAGCTGAGGTGAATTCGAAGAAATCATCGAGCAGCACACTGATTTAGCGGACTTGTTTTTACAAATGCTATACGCAATCAAATATGTCCAAAACTGGGCATCCGTTACCTTATACATTATCATTTTCCGTAATCCAGCAAGCGCCACCACCAATATCAATTTGTATGATAACACATATGCTGTTTTGTTCATTTGAACAAGTATTTACACTTTCGAACTTAAATAACATAACACATTAAAAGTGTGTTAATAACAGTCACGATATTTGGTTGTCATATTATTTCTAATTTAATAGTAATATTATTGACAAGTTGTGTTCTCAGTTATAGTATCCGTTTTTCAATAAATGTTTTATTGTTGTGTATTTAAACTAAAAAGGAATAGTTCTTTTTCATAAATAAATTTTGGCTGCTGCAACAAAAAATAGCAATGTGGTTAATATTATTTATTTGCATTAAACGACGCTTCGTGCGCGTACCAAATCAACGTCGATTATATGTAAAATATGATATTGGTCCAGCAAAGACAATCAGCCTTCTCTTTCAGCTTGTAGTTTTTTTAATGATTAATGACGGAAAATAATCGTTAATCACGAAAGGTAATGTCAATGACAAGTGACTGCGGATAAGGGAACTGTAAAACGAAAACGAAATGTTTCGCAGAAATAACTTCATCACTCAATGTCATTGTGAATCAGAGCGAACACACAATGTCAGTGTAAACCGAATAAATGGCTTATTCCAGACCTTATCCTTTTGAACAGATATACAAATAAGGTGGATTATTTGAGACAGACCGTTACAGTATTTTATCGGATTTAAACACGTTCGTCAATATGTAAACCCGAAAGCAGGATATTTAAGCTCACAATAAAGAAACAAACATGTGTCAACAGTTTTTAGGTTCTGGTGGGTCTACTTGTCGGTAAGGACTGTTGTGATGTTTGCGACTTTAAAACCAGCAAAATAAACCAACACGCAATAAATAAAATGCTCTTACATTCATTTCTTTTCTCTTCTGTTTCAATAATCGTTTGCCTTAAGTATTTTTGACATTATTATCCTAAACTTACATGTATTCAGATAGGGATGGTGATAGTTTTTGGATAATGCTTAACAAATTAAGCAAAATGTGTATAACGTATGTTTTTAAAACAACACATAGATAAAACATGAATGAATAAATAACTATAATAAACGTTCAAAATACACATTGCAAAACGATTAAAAGAAATTCGTGTTTAAGAAACTGACAATAATTTGGTTGTGTACAGTCGAAAACTCATTTACGCATCAAAGTCAGTCGTAAACACGGTTGGCCTATCTAAACTTCTCTGACACATATGCACAGGTTTTCGTTCTACAACAAATACGAGTAAACGTGTCGGTATCGACTGAGCGCTAACACAAATTTGATCGTTAATTATGTTATTAAGGTTACCATCATAATTCATAAAGTTCTTTGTTGTACTACTTTGAATTAAATAATTTCCTACTTTCATTCGACGTGTTAAATCGCTTATAGAAACGAAACAAATGCGTGATTGTGAGTGTATGTTGAATGTAATGTCCGTGGCCAAGAAGCAAAGGCATTAACCAAGAAGCAGGAGGTCAAGGATGCGAGCATTTCACGGGTCACATTCTGACATGGCTGGTCAGCAGCGAGTTTCCGATTATGCGCGTCATAAAGGGTATGAATCTCGATAAACAATTTCTCCGTAAAGATTTCTCATAAGAGAAAACTGGCCAGATTTGGATAGAGAAGGATGACACTAAAATAAACAATCACGTGTTAGAACCGGATAGATATAAACGTAAGGTTTTAGTCATTTAGTGGGTGTTTGAAAACACAGCAAACAAAAGAGTGTTCGTGCCAAAATAATATCCAGTATGAATAAGTGCATTACTTTTGACAATAAAACGTGGTTAACCTTTTTCAGACTGTCAAAACGTAAAGATAAAATTTCCCTGTAAATACGAATAAAACATTAGCCTTTAAATGACCAATAACGCGTCGAGAAAACAATTCCCGCTAACTAGATATAGGCCAAATAGTATATAAATTATGTTCCTAGTGAGGATTGTAAACGTATTGACTTTATCTTTGGCATCCAATAAATTGGCTCAGCCAGAGCGATGTTTTGAACATTTCTAGGTTTTATGTTATATTTATGTCACGTATATTATTTGTGCATATTTGAATCGAAAAAATCAAATCATATGTGTTAAAGATCATACTTATTTTACAGTAATGCCTTAGTGTTAGTATTTTAATATATAATATGTTATAATCAGGATATTATTTTACAATTGAAGATATTCTTCTCTGAAACGATCTTAAGAATACATATTTTATAAGCGATTCTTTTCCATCAACGTCATGCTATGTTAATTATAGACGGAGACAATTTAAAATAACGAATTGCTAAATCGTTTAGTTTGAGTTCAAACAGTCTTTTTAACAGATAGTATAAGGTGCGAATGCTG
>NC_068356.1:128694173-128711673 GCF_020536995.1 Dreissena polymorpha | reverse complement strand
GCCCGGATGTTTTGAAAATTCATGGACAATTTTACAGGGTGATTAGGTTGTATATGTTTTTTAACATAATTCTTATTATTTTTAAAATCGTGCAATGTAGTGCGATTCAGCGAAGATTGATTCGCCCAAAAATGTACAGACACGAACATTCTCAACTCATTTAAAAACGTGAGAACCTTTATAAGTTGTGGCATTGTGGAGTTTAAAAAAGCATTTCGATGAGTTTTTCATGTGTGACGAGAAAATGTCCACCCAATTAAATCGCTAACGGCATCAAAAGATTGCGTACAACATAAATTATATGCTGCATGCACAACAATATTGGCTTCTTGCAGACGTAGTAGATAAGTTTGCATTTTTTTCAAAAGAGATGGAGCCAATGCTTAGGAGGTGGCGTTAATGATAGGTGGTGGCGCCAGTGCAGGATGTATCAATTAACAGTTGAATCGCAATTATCACATGACGTAGATTTGATAGATAATGTTATTTGTTATATAAAAATTATTTTTAAACGTTCATACGAAGGCCCAAATCTTTACAGAATATAAACACAATCTATAATAAATAAGATGTAGTTTTTTAAATATATAAGTGATCAACTCAATTAAGAAGTCACCAACATGAATAAAACATATTGTACGATGTATACCAAAAATGTTTAATACTCAATCAAACCAATAATTTAATGTTCCACATTATCAAAATAATTAATCGACATCAATATTTGTATACAGTATGATAATTCACGAAATAAGTATAAGATAACACTTCTTCTTGAAACTATGATATGTGGCCGTTAATTCAAATGCTTACTAAAAGGCCAAGGTCAACAAATCTTCATTAGGCTCATTTATGTAGTTTTTCCCACTATCAACTCCTAAAAGATGAAGATAGCTCGGTCTTTTTTCGTTAACAGTTTTGTAAAATACATGTTAAATGTTGTTATCTTACAAAGATGAACGTTTAAATCCATCACTACATTATTAGATAACTACTTTTTCTAATTAAAAACACACGCGACTCAAATGTGCTAAAGTAAAAAACTTACACAAAATAATGTAACTCCTGTAAACATAATGGAAACCATAACATAAAATATTTCACTTTAAAATAGCTATAAAATGTGCATTGGCGCCACCTCCTAATTTTAGCGCCACCTCATTGGCATTGGATCCATCTCTTTTTGACAAATGCCAATTTATCTATTAGATCGGCTAGCAGCCGATATTTTTATGCAAGCATTAACTTGTACATGTTCAAAGCAATCGTTTTATGTAATGAGCGATTTAATTGTCAGGGAATTAGCTCGTCACACAGGCAAAATACACCGATTTGCTTTAACGAATTCTACCATGCCTCAGCTTATAAAGGTCCTCACGTTTCCAAATGGGTTGTGATTGTATGTTTCTGTACATTTTTAGATGAATTTATAATCGATGAATCGCACTACATTGGACGTTTTTTAAAATTGCGAAATGTGTTGAAAAATTTATTAAACCTTATCACCCTGTAATATTATCCGTTTAATTTCAAAACATCCGGGCCTGAGCGCCACCTCGAAAGTTGCATTGGCTCATGTATTAATGCATCTCAAAAAAGAGGTGGCGCGCGTGATTATCGGCCGTGGACGTGCAAAGCAGAAAACCAATAACATTTATGTCCTAATTGCGTAGTAATTGCTCTCTTCAATTATCTATTACTGTTTAGAGGCTTTACATTTTTACGCATCAATAATATAAATAACATATATTTTTTCTAAATCTACCAACTTTTTTAAACATAAACGTGTCAAACTCCAAACATGTTGGTCCAAAATCGAACCAAATGTTCCTCGCATTTGTTGTTCAGCGCCATTTAATTCAGTCGACTCGTATCTTTATTGTGTATGTTATGAAAATCTACTTAAATGAACGGCTTGTTTTAACGCACGTAAAGCGGACACCAGAATATAAGTTATACTAGAAATCTAAGTAGATATGAGGGATATAATTGTTTAAACTCAAACGCAAACGTCTTAGACTTTGAACAATTTTTCAAGAAATTGTAAAAGTCCATTTTATTTTTCTACTCGATATATAATTATACTATTTTGTAGTCAGGGTTATGCCTGGCCTCATTTCAAAATAAATGACTTTAAACAGTTATTATAAAACCCCTGAAACATTAAAAGGAGATAACTGAGCGCGGATCAACACCTGCTAGTCTTTTATTGAAGTACCTAGTTGCATTTACCATACAGTAAAATACATACAAAACGACTAAAAACTTGATTCAAGCAGGGTTCACCTCCTTTAAAACGGTCGATTCAAATTAACCTGAAAGCATTGTTATTAAAATTAAAAAAAATAAACAATGCAATTTAAATGCGATTAATCTGCAATGGAATTACACAATTGTTTAAATTAACATGAACAGCATAATAATAACAACTGTGTCAGAGCCTCAGAGGCATAATGAAATGAAGAAAATACAAAATATGAACTGCATTTCTTCTTGTTCAGACGATTTCAGAATGTAGCGTCATAGAACATAGTGCAAACCCTAGATGATCGCAATTCATTTCTGGAAGAAACCTTAATGAGGCATAGTTCCGGAAAACAAAACGTTATAAAACCATTACCCGAAGATCAAACCGTAATGATGTATGGTCGTCGACGACACAGAAGAAACATAAGTCATGAAATGAAAGCGAACGCTTGGGTAAATATTCCTGCTAATGAGCTATTTTTAAAGCGATTAAGATATGAAAGGATTATGTTGCAAATGGTTTGCATTCATAATTTTATTTGAATATGTTTGAAAAATATACACCGCATTTGCCACCCTTTAAGTAATCGTCCTCGATGGCTGGTTTTATATTAATGTTAATAGTGACATTATCAGGATTGTCTTCAAATGTAGAAAAAAAGTTTCAGTATTTATGTCAATAGCACACATTAAATAATACACATAGAAAAAAAGCTATGTTCATAAATATGAAAATAAAAAGGATATATCTTTGAAAAGTTGATGAACTTTATCTGCATTAAGCTTGAACGAGATTGGTTTCAAAACGATATTCGCTCATAAATCTGATCGAAATATAACATCATAAACACACACTCGTTTTCTGCTGACATGTGTAAGTATTCAATACATATATAAGCGTTTTAAATACATATACATGTATAAATCATGCAAGACTTTTCCATTTATGATGTGGACTACGATAACTAAGTAATATTCTCTTGTTTCATATTTCGAACAGACTCTTAAGTATCTTTTATTCATGTATTCGTGTGTTGATGTGTGTTTGTTGTGTCTAAAGATTTTACTTTTTTGTCACGCTATAAAACCATGTGTTCGTTCCCTGGCATAAATGATCACGTGCTAAAAATGTTTTACATCATGCTGTTACAGATACAAGTTTCGGTGTTATGTGTTATAGAGTTATTTAATAATCATTAACTTTCCAATAATGTAATACGATACTGATTTTCATGCAATCAGACACTTTCCCAGAGGCCCGTTTGTAACCCAGACATCTGGGTTATTATAATCCCCAAACGTATGATCAAACTGTGTAAAAGGGGATTCTATGAGCGACGCATACAATTAAAACAGGTTTAAAGCAATGGTTATGTTATTGTGGCATGTAATCAGTTTGCATGAAGACATGCTCACTAGAATCATTAAAAGCCTGACTTATTTGAAGTATGTTAAATCTGAAAACATGAATCATGATTATATCGCAAGGGGATGAAACACCGTACACTATTTAATATCAGTCATTATCTTACAAGTGATAGTGCTAAAGTGGAATATCGATAAAGATTTATAGTTGTATATTATACCAAAGTCTCGCAGCGTAATTCTTGTGCAGATAGTGCTAACATATCGCAATAAAAGACTATTACATTGGGAGCGAAAAAATATAATCGGTAATGTACCACTCGCTCAAAAACTATATACCATGTTTAACGAGTATTGAGAAAGCGAATTAAACAAAATGCACAAGCTAATAATGGAAAATTATGTCCGCTTTATGGTATTGTTCTATCAACGGAAGACTTTGCGACAATCTAGTGTAAGCGGCTAGTGTCGTCCCCGATAAGCCTATGTGGAAAGCACATGCTAATGTGGGACGACACTTTACGCACCTTCATTATTCCCAGTTTTCCTGTACGATTAAATTCTTGGTTCGAATAAGAAAATTCAAAGAGAATAGTAAACTTGTACGACAACTACACATTAATTACGACGAAAACGAAGACTCATTTCTGAATAAGTAAATACCATATCTCACCTAAACAAGTGTGTGCATTTATTCATATTGAAACATGATATTTGATATTGCGTGATATAGTGGTATATAGTTTCATAATGATGTCCATAAAAGAAAAATAAGAAAACATATTTATCATTAATAAGACTCTGTGGGACTCATATAACTCTATCATCAGAATGTGCACTGACATAATAATTGCCTTATATAAATACACATCTGAGACAGTACCTCTCTTAACCGCATTCTGGTCATCTTGAATGATATAATGACACAAATGCAAAATTGTTTCCAAGAGATAGCACGCTGTGAATCTATCTTTGAGCTTTATTGACACCACGTATTGTTAAGGAACAAGAAATCAAACAAATATAGAAATCGGATAGGGTTGATAAGGTAACGTAAATATACAAATGAAAATTCAATCGAACTAGACAGAACAAGTTAAAAGCATATTGTTACAAGTCCATGTACTGATTCATGTTCTGATTATTGTTCTGTCATAAAATGGTTGTTTCGTAATGGCATACTATTTAATGACAAAACCAAGTAATATATTTATCAACGAAGAAATGCAAGGCGACAATAATTGACCGACGACTAATCATGTCAGTTAAGCGTTAATGCAACGATTCGACTTAAGTATTCGTGTTTATGAATCAATTTCGAAACGAAAAAAACAACAACACATTGTACGTGTCATTTTGTTATGGATCTTTGAGATATGTTTTTCATATATAAATGCCATCAGTTGCTCTGACAACATAATAAGCTTATAAAAATCATGTTAGCTTGCATCTCAGAAGCATTCCTCTACATCGCTATGCCTTTTCTGGCGGTGTGAGTTTTCCCGACCAAATTAGTATCTATGCATTGTTAGACTGGGACATTTATAATAGCACTCATCCATATCATAATATAATTGTACTGCTTACATCTTTTGCAGTCTTTTAAGAACAACATACGATATGTTTTTACAAAACCTTTCTTTTATCTGGCGTCCTTTCAGAAATGTTTCCACCATGCTGTGTTTGACAGCTTTGATATAGTGAGGACCACACTGAAATGTGGCCTAAGAAGAATCTATTATAAAGCGTTTATGTCCGCGCAAATAATTTGTTAACAACGAAGCCATCTAAGGAGATATATCTAACTCAAGCGCCTTAACTGATAACGTGTCTTAAAGAATCTCAAATAGGGCGTTCTAAATGTCGTTCTTATTTCAATTAGTTGTGATGTGCCTGATTTGATGCTGTAAATCAGGTAATTATTGGAAAAGAAGCAATTTCTGAGATGTTCATACAACAGCCTTTCGCTTACAATCAATAATGGAGATAATTATGAGATATGTAGAGAGAGAAAAAAACATAAACATAATCATAGATAAACGATTCTAAATGACATCAAATGACAGATTAAACCAATAATACCGTGTATGTTTATCTGATCGATACCGCGTTTCAACATAGCAAACATGTATCGATTTCCGTAATTGATTTCTTATTGACAGTTGTAAAAAAAGAAATAAGAAATACTTAAATAAAAGTATAACATTTTAACTCGGAATAATTACTGAGTTATCATTTGTGGAAAAATTATTTGTATACTTTACAAACGCTTTTCAACGAACCGGAAAACGACACTGTAAAAATATATTATATATTAAACAAAATGACGTTTAAATCAATGTGTATATGCATTTAAGAGCTTTGAAAACAGAGTATTAACAAACAAGAATCGTTATGCGAAGCAGTTACCGACTATTCTAACACGGCAAGCGACTTGTTTTCAATAGACAAATAAGGAAACCAAGTGTGGGTTATTCTTCCTTCTACCACGGCACGTGACTTGTTTCTATATACAAAGAAGGAAAACTACAGTTGGTTATAACCCCGATATACCAACGGTTGTTTGAAGTGACGTCACTTTGATTGTCCGCGCACTGTTTATGAATGACGACGTCATTTGATTTTCATTGTTGTGGTGACGTCACGTTTTCGCGGAAAAGCGGAAGACGTTCGGTTAATATAATTCTCATTTATAGCCTTTAAATCGCGGATAACTTATTAATGAAATCGTATTAGAATCGAAATAATCGACGGGTAACCGTTGGTTATTGCGGTAATAACCAACGGTATGTCGTTCCGATGCTTGTTATTAAACCACTCGGGCTACGCCCTCGTGGTTTTTAATTCCTACGCATCGGAACTCCATACCATTGGTTATTACCGCAATAACCAACGGTTATCCGTCGATTATTTCTTAATTCCACCACGGCACGTTACTTGTTTTCTATATACAAAGAAGAAAAACTAGCGTGGGTTATTACCCCGATATACCAACGGAGATACGTATGACGTCACTTTGATTGTCCGCGCACTGTTTATGAATGAAGACGACGTCATTTGATTGTCATTGTTAGGATGACGTCACGTTTTCGCGGAAAGGTGGAGTACATTCGGTTAATATAATTCTCGTCTATAACCTTTAAATCGCGGATAACTTATCAATGAAATTGTGTTAGAATCGAAATAATCGACGGGTAACCGTTGGTTATTGTGGTAAAAACCAACGGTATGTCGTTTCGATGCTTGTTGCCCTCGTGGTTTAATTCCTACGCATCGGAACCCCCGAAAAAGTGACTTCAGATAAGCAGCTTTTACTTTTGTGTACTTGTGTGAACCTCGAAAACATTTGTAAATAATTGTATTTATGGTAGTAACAAAAAAAATGCAAATCCAGTTAAAGACATACTGGTAATTAGACCAACATAGAAACATTTGTAAATGGTTAACCATAGTTCAGATCATAGAAACAATCAATATTATCATTTGGGCAAGGACATGTTATTTGAACCACTGTGTGTACATTTGAACAAATATCGTGCAGCAATATGTATACTGTTGATTATCGCCGTGCAAACATTAAAAACGGATACTCAATTCTAAATATATCAAGAAGACTCTCTGTGTTCATGCCAAAACGAATAGGGTTTCAATGTTATGTTGACGTAATGAATAAAACCAAATGCTCCGTAGCTATGTTTGTTTGATGCTTGACGCACTTTTGTTCCTGACAATCTATTAATATGAACTTTTTTTTTTATATTTTTAAGTAATAAAAAGTATTGATCATAAAACTTATTTCACTATAAATAGCATGCATAATGTGAGTATTAGCTTCCTGACAGCCCTTGTACCAATCCGTTGACAGTATTATGTTTTATTAATCATTTCGTATTGAATGCATTGTATTGTGTTGCATAAAAAATATCGGTTGATAACAATGTGAAGGCTCTCTCTCTTAATGGATATTATACTATTCTAAGTTATTACTGTAGCAATATAAAAAATGAATCGACGTTTTTGTTCGAGTACTTTCGAGAAAATTATGTCCACAACGTGGTAGCTTTCATGTTATGAAAACATGCCAAAACATATTTGTAGTTATATTCCGGGAATCCTCTTTTCAGTCTGTTTTGTCTACCCAGAACATGCGGTCGGTAAAGCATGTTAAAATGAACTTATGTTTTTATATTTAGTTCATTTGATACCAAAATTCAAACAATTATTGTAACAAAATAATGCCATGTGTTCTCTTATTATCCCAAATGGAAGATATATACGTGCCTAAAACACAGTAACTACTTACACGGTTTTACAGCTAAGTTTTAAAGCGATTCTTGTTGCAACTTTCATAGTGTTAAAGCATGAGTGATAGGTGTCAATCTCCTGCGTACATCTCGACTGATCAGTCGTATTGTTGGTCTACCTTTCAAATAGTCGTCAATCGTTGCTCGTTACTGCTGCTACAAAGATTGTTTGTCTGCACACTGTCGGCTAATATGCACATGACTTTCAAATGGCAACAACAACACATTTATTGTATGAAAATCGGCATCAGCAAACATAGTTTGCACATTGAGAAAATGACTACTGTTCTCAAAATACTTCGATTGAAAATAAAATGCATGTCTTTAACCTGTTAAACGCATTCACAACAAGACTTCACAATTAATATCACTTGTTTCATGACATTTATTTGCATATCTGAACGATTATTGAGATAAAGTGCATATGTAACTGATTGCACATGAGATGATGTCTAAGTTAGGATCCATTCATTCAACAAGCTTGAAAGGGACATACGGCTGCATTATGGTGGATTTAGAAGACTGTGTTTAAAGACATTTTAATTTTTTCGAGTTTAGTTTGTGTTAAATGTTTCCAGTGTAAAAACTGCATTAACATCAAATAACACATACTAAACTATACTATTTTATCATGCAAATGTTATGAAGTCAGAACGTAAAATTTATCTAACCGTATAAATTATGTGTATACACTTTCGCATTGCTATGAGCTTATACTTCCGGTTAGAGAATTATACCAACGTCATTTTGAACAGAAAAACGCACATTAGTAATTTATGTTTTGGTCGAAAAGAAGTATATAACGTCGTGGTGGTATTTAAACGGACTCTCGTTATAATGCCTACTATCAAACTACTATTTATATAGTGTTCAATTCTTACGCATTTGAACTATAAACCGTAGGCTATTAACGAAAAGTTAACACTTTTCGACATAATATTTCTAACAAATATAATGCAAGAGCGCGACATCGCATAGGCCTTAAAGCCAACGAACAATGTATGTTCTTTCCATGATAGTATTATGATCCCGGGGACATTATTCCGTGGTTGCTCTCTGTTTTTAATTATTACTTAATTGTTTTTCTTGTATGTGTCTACTTGTTTGTCTTTCTGAAAATATAGTCAAAAATATTTTTCAGTTTGGTTGCTCATTTGTTAAGTGCAGCTAAAAAAAAAACAGACAGCATACAAAGAAATGTAATTATTTTGATGGACTTCTTCACGGATAATTTCCATTATTGCGTTGGTTTTTTAGTAATCATCAGTTGAAGTCGAAACTATACAGCGTTTTATACGGTAAATAATGGAATAATTTGGTATGTTTTTCTGTTTTTATACAACAAATGCAGACACCGCCAGTTACGATTACAAGAATCAAACACCTACGAACTATCCCCAACTGCTTGAGTATCAGAGTTAGACCTTTTATAAATGGGAAATAATTTAGACTTTGTTGTGCATACATAAAGCTATTCCAAAATATGTGAACATGTCACTTTTAATCACAAACGTATCGATTGTTGAATTTAGTGTCTACAACGTAATTCGTATAAACTACACATTTGTCTATTACGGTAAAGGAAAAACGTTCACCAGACAAAATCCAAATGATTGCCAATCAGTTAATGCTAAACAATTAGTTTTTACATACAACATGAAAATCATATGCTTGAGAAACCCTCATCGTATGATTAAGAGGCATCACTAAAACACAACTGTCAACTATGTTATCTCAATAGCGGTGTTGGCATTGATTGCTACAGCACTGTCCAATGACAGTATCGACAAGGAATCGGTCAATGCCTTAGAAATAACAAGGAATTACCGATAGAATCTAAGAAGGGCAGTAGTATTGGTAATCTGGTCGCACCAAACGTATACCTGTCGGACTTTTACGTATATAAAACGCACAAGAAATTAAACATATTTCTCAATTACATGCTAGGTATTAGTTATTGCGATAAAAACGGTTTGTAGTTCGTATGCGCAAGATTTAAACCGTAAGGTTTAAAGCTAAGGGCTTACATAAAAAGCATCGGAACGAAAAGCCGTTGGTGATAAATAATGTAACAAACATGTAGCCGTTAATTATTTGATCTATATCACAGTTTATTTTATTTTATTATATAATACTAAAGCATTGAACAATGTTCAAAAGAAAATAATGTCTTATAAACATCTGCTCAATTTTTTACTGCATGCAATTAACCAAATGCCTATACAATACAGTTTAATACAGACAACACGGGCATAACACATACCATGATTAAAGCAGGGCTCAGCGCCTTCAAAACGGTCCATTCAAAGCAGTTGGGTTGAAAACGGTTGAATTGCGCGCCGAACATTAAACTTACATGTAGCACATACATAATAACTAAACCACATATGTAAATATAAAAAAAAATGCAAGCAAGGTTATTCAAATAACAAAACTATACAGGGTAATTTAAATGTCAAATAGATTCTTATTGTCTTACTCTATTATTAATTATGCGAACGAGGAACAAAATAACAACATTCTAAGACAAAATGAATTTAAGTAAATACCCATATACATAAAAATAAATTATATTGAGACGATTCCAGAATGTAACTTAGTGTAATACAAACTATAGATCATTGAAAACCATCTCAGAAAGAGCCCGTAATTCGTCCATAGTCCGTAAAACAAAACATGTACACAATTTTCTTATATTCGAACCGTTGTTATGTATGTTTGTCGATGGAAGAGAATAAACATTAGTCATGATCTTAATGCGAAAGCTTGATGGGAAATGCCTATAACGAGCTATATTTCGAGCGATTATGTTCTTAGCTCTGGTAGATACTTACTTAGGGACATCTCGAGCTGTCAAGATGTACATTCTGTTCAGTGAAAACAAAAACTCATATTGTGCTAATGATTTACAAGACACACAACTTATACACGTTTTTCTTAATCAGATTATATCATTTCCAACATTAGATTTTAGCAATTATGTTTTGGTATCGTGGCAGCTTTGAGGAAGATTTACGGATATCCGCTACTATTTGAGACATCAATATGTTCTAACCTATTATTCCGTATATAGCTGATGCTATTCTAAATGTACGCGTTTATGTTAACCATTAACAAAATTTCGTTTCAATGAACTTCGGAAACTGTAGCAAATTAAACTTTTTTTAGAAACGAACCAATATTGATGGGGCCTTTTTTATGGTTCTCTTTGACTTACGTTTTTCTACAATAAATATTATCAGTTGCGCTGGCAACATAATAACTTTATTCCATTCGTATAAGCTTGAAACATTCTCTCTTATCGTTGGGCCGTTTCTATCACTGTGAGTTCCACAGACACTGGGTATCTATGTATGGTTCGTCTGAGAAACGTTCTTGTATCAGGATAATTTGTTTTTATTCATAACAAGATCTTAAAGTGATATTATGGGCATCTAACAGTTAAAGGTGTCTATCGCAACCGTTGTTTATATTTGGTGTTTTCACTTCATATACACTTATATTTGTTCATGCAGCATCAACATACTAAAACAATATACCGGAAAGAGAAAAATAATGCATTTGAATATCAACCGTACTTTCGATTGACAACTAATCATGCATGTACGATTTGAACCTAAATTTAGTTTAGTGCAGATTCGTTCCGTTCATACGACACAAAGACATAATTTTGTTTTACGGATCATTTCGGCTCACAGGACTGGGTGGGTCACGTAAGAATATCGAATATTGCATCTTTTATTATAAACAACTGGTAGCAAGATGAGTTGCAGATAATTGATCAGTAACCACATTTTAAATAACTATTTTGACCTGTTAATTCGTTTCAGCTCAATTCAACAGTGCAAAATGCCCATACTATTACTTTAATAATTACGCTGGCGGTACAGAACATTATTATTTAGACAAAAGGCCACACTGAACAAATGCAAGTTGAAATATCAATACAATTTCTAATGACCTTAATATGACTAATGTATTACAATTAACAACGACATTATCTGACAAAATAGAGAGGAATTAAATTTCTTCTCATGTACTTAATGAAGATAAAAATTGAAAATAGGTTTTGCCAAATAATTGAATTTAACGTTGTTACGAGTTTCTAAACGTAATCCTTTTTTTTTTAAATATTTGACACACAAATAAATATTACAAAGCCAAACATAAAACTGCAGTTACTTTATCTGGAGAGAAATTCGTGTTTTATCTACTACTCATCCGCGTTAAAAAAAACTTGCTTTTCTGCTTACCTCCTCTGAAAACTGATTTAGGACAAAAACGGGGATACGTGCTAATACATCAACAAAGCAAAACTCAAATTTTAATTAATGTACTTACACGTATCTTTACTTATTAGGTTAACATAATCGACGATTGTCAATAGAGATAGGATGACACATACAGAAAAATTTAAAAAATATGGTTATAGTCCAATATTGACTTACAGAGATCAAAAATAAAATAACCCTGATGAAACCGTTATACGTTTTATTTTGTTACAGAAGTTTTACTTGTTTTTGAACCAGGGCATTGTCGAAAAATAGACAGCTTTTAAAAGCCATTCTGAAACTAAATATACTATATCAGGAAATATAACATATAATCTGTTTTGTTGCATTTTACAGGCAACATAATATACGATTTACACAACAACAGTTTCTTTTAGACTGCGTTCTTTCTGAAGATCACTCCTTCATACTGCGGCTGTCAGCTTTGATATAGTTAGACCAGAGACGAATGTGTATACAATTAAATTGCAAATGAAGAGTTTCTCTTTTTGTCGGCACAAATAATTTGTTAAAAAAACGAACCGCCTTAGGAGATATGTCTAACTCATTTATGATGTTAGTACCATAGCTTATAATGTGTCTTAATGAGTTTACAGTGCGATCTAAAATGTCATTCTTATTTCAATTAGTGGTCACATTTCTGATTAGATGGTGTAAATTTTGGTAATTATCGGAGAAAAAGCAATTTCCGAGATACTCATAATGACAACTCTTCGCTAACAATCACATGATGGAGATAATGGTAACATATATAGTAAGGATGAAACCGTAAATCGAATCATAGAAATAAGAAGCTAAATAAATCAATGTAGACATATAACCAATTATCCCGAAAGTATTTAAGAAGGTATTTCGGGCCGCTAAAAAGTCCTTTCAAGAAAGCATTCATGTTTTGACTTAAAATATATAGATATCTTGTTGCTGTAAAATTTAAATAAGAAATACCGAAATAACATCCTTTTGTCAGAACTGTTAACTGGAAGAAGTGACAAGGCATTTGTGTTTACTTGGAAAACGCTTGCCAACACAACTGAAAAATACTATAAATACGTATAATAAATAGTTTTATATCTTATACACAAACATGGCTGAGTAACGGTTTTTATCACTTTAAAGCTTTCCAATTATTGTGTAAACAAAACAAAAACACATTTGTTGACTAGGTATACACGCCCGAAGAAATTGTGTTACTCAATGGATGCAGATGTATGAACATGGCGATAAAATTAGAACTGTAAAATACCAAAGTTTCGGGTAATTGTGTGTATGCATTTAACGAGACTGTCAACCACGACGACGAAGAAAAAAAAAGTTGTGAAATACCGTATTTTTTAACAATTATTAGTTTATATTGATTAAAATATCACGTTGAGAGTAATGATGAATTGATGAACTCATTCATGCAAGTAACTGAAAAATTACATATGTCTGCAGATTACTAAGATTAAGGAGGATGAGTGCGTTTTATATGCGTTAAGCTACTCGAGCTCAATTCATTTCAAATTTGCAAAGTAAATGCATTTGCTTGCATATATCCTATAACACGTAGTTAACTAATACTGAATGAATACATATCATTCAACGATTTTTCTCAGTATTTATATAGGAATGTTATCATGTGGGAGCGCAATTTGGCAGAGCCGCTATAAGATTGTCGAATGACCATGCGAAATTTCCGTTTTATCAGACAATTATTGTAAAACACATTATTATATGTTTGCTTTTAATCATCGATGGAAATAATTATTATATACGTACATAGAAAACTTAGTAAGTACCTACACATTTAGTTACAGCTTTGAAGTTTAGGAAGATAGCCCCTTTCACCAACGTCTATATTGTATACGCATGAGTTGCAAATGATCGTTAATCGTGTCCTTACGTTCTTATACAAGGTGATACAAGGTGATTTGCATTTGTGTACATAGATAGCTATTTTGAAGGTTGCATAAAATAGGTTATTGTCAACAAGATAAACATAAATCCACATACAGATTTTGCATAGGATAAATGTATTTTTACTGTCTTGATGTGTCTGTGTTTGCTTGCTATACGAGTTATTTCTTTATTAAAACAGTACTCCATTGACCAATATATTGTGTAAATTTTGATTCATAATCATAATTTGGATTCCCACTCAATAAAATTAAGTTATGAACGTATGATCATCGATTCAGTAGTGGACACAAAAAACACAAAACCTATCGAATCTATGAGCATATATGAAATCAATCTTATGTATGAGCCTATATTTCAAACTAAAAACGCCTCCGTTTATCCGTCAGCGACATCAATATACTTCATGATTTATCTTCATTGAGCTCAAAGATAATTTAGATGAATTGCATGTGTAATTGATTGCACTTGAGAGGATGTCAAAGTTAGGATGAATTGATGAACCCATTATTCCACTGAACTGGAAAATGGCATACGGCTGAGGACTTGGGGAATTTAGAATGAAGACTGCTTTTTCTCAATGATTGAGACTTGAGATCATTTCATTTCATATGTTTTCAGTGGACATACGTTATGCACATTAAATCGCACATGTTTAAGAGTTGCTAATAATTAGCTTATATAATACACATGTTCTCAGGTCAGAAAATAAGATGTAGCCTATGAAACGTATATTTATCAAAGGTATCAGACCTACGATCTTCAAGATTAAACCAAATACGGCCTTGTTTATACCACACCGACATCAACGTACTTTTGTCATTGAAGTGAAAACTAATGTATATAAATTTCACCTGGAATTAGCCCCACTTGACAGGATGTCCAATAGGGGGTCGAATTTATAAACCGGTACGTTCAACATGCCGGGAAAACAAGCGGAAAAAACAAGTAAATTCGAGTTAATTTCTTCGGGATTTAAAAACAACAAAAAATATGTCAACATATTGACGTTTTATATACGTACTTATATATTCTTTACTGGTCTAAGCGTCAAAACATAATAATTCCATATCATAACGTTATTGTTCCGAATTGTAGGCAGAAAATACATTCGTTTATTTAGCGATACATACAAAATACACCACCGAGCAAAAAATACTTACCTGTGTTCCATACTAACGTTTTCTTATTACTATTTCTGCATTTTAACATATGTAAACCTGTATGTCAAGAATGAAACAAAAATGGCCGAAAATTCACAAAACGTCAAAAGGCGTCACAAGTAGAAACATAATTATGTCACTATTTTTCTGTATTCAAAAATATTTCAATAAACCGAAATAAATCAGGCGATGTTATTTTGGTAATGCAGGTATGATGATAAGATAATAAACATTCCACCTCGACGCAATACTTGTTGTCTATAGACAAAAAAGCAAAAAACGTGTGGGTTATTCTGCAACAAACGATTGGCGATGGCTACATTTGTGAAGGAGTTCAGAGACGAAGTTATTGCATCCTGCTGACCTAAAACCACATTAATTGTGCTATTGTTATATTTAAGCCTACAAATATGTTAACGTTTGGTTAATTTGGTATTAATTGCAATTTTATAAGCATAATATCGTTACCATGTTTTACAATACAGTTATCATAACTTATTGTTTTCACTCAATACAAATGAATAAAGCCGATTACATGGTGAAGCGTTGTTGTATTGCTGGCGTTATTGAACTGCATGTATATGCATATATGTTTTCATGCGGAAAGAAACATGTTATTTTAATATACATATAATATTTATAAAAAATATGTCAAAACAGTTCTAGTATTATTCAGACGAATTAAATTATTGGTGACATATAGTTTGTTAACGGTCAAGTGTTGTTTATTGGGGTATTAACCAACGGGTTGTCGTTTCGATGCTTTATATCACACCACATATCATCATATGCTATCGCCCTTAATTCTTACGCATCGGAATTCCAAACCGTTTGTAATTTAAGAAATCGCCAACCATACACCGATGTATTGTATGTCTTTAAATATAATAATACAAGAACGTGAACTCGTATAGTTCTTAAAACCAATCAAAACAGATGTTACCCCCCTTGACGGTATGACGATCCAGGGGACATCATTCCGTTTGTATCTTTATGCATGATTCTTACTTGTCTTTCTTTTATGTGGATAAGTGTATTATATATTTCTGTATGCAAAATAGTCACGAGAGCGCCGACGGATTTGAAAGTCCATTGGAAAGATACCGGGAAGTTTCTGCCGAAGTAAATGCTAAAGGAACAGGTGACTGAAAATCTAAACATCTTACATATTAATGTTATTTCTGATTTGCTAGACGAGTATTTATGCTCTTGTTTTAATTAACGTTATCATTACATAATTACTATTTGCGGGACTGAACGACCTTTTCATTTGGAAGCTAAGGTCAATGTTATATCTTTTGTTTTCTAGTTGTGTTACTCTTCGTTATACTGTTACGATCGCTTCATTTTCATTTATATCATTTTCATCAGAAAGGAACAATTCGTTGTTGTTGTTGCAGATGTGTTGTGTTTTTGCTTTTGTTGTTATATTAATCTGCTTTGTTACGTATGCAAATATAACATGCACGCTATAATTTTAGTACACGTTTCTGCAGTTTTTACTTCCTTATTCAAATTATTAAAATAATTTAAAATAGTATGCAAAATACTTTGCAGATAAATATCAAAATACTGTAATTTTACCCTGTCTCTTGCGGCCAAAAATAGCAAAGTTAATGTTTGACGTCACAAAGTTTAACGACATTACAGCCCTGAATAAAAACGACAGTCTTCTGTAAGAAACAAGACAATTATGTGTCTGTTAAATCTATTTAAAGTAAAGTACCCCATTATAAATGCATTGAAAAAGAATGTTATCTCAAAATCAAATACGACGAGATTCAATTTGTAAAAAAAACACATAACTGAGTATGCAAAATATTAGCAAACAAATGTTAGGAACATATTTATTGGAATGATGGCATATCTGAAACAAGTGTTACTACGATGATTTATCAAAATCTCGTTCCCATCCACGTTTAAGGGAATTGTTAGAAGATTTGGCTTTTTTTCCAAATGTTATTAGATATGATTGCTACCAAATCTCTAATGTTTTCAATAGACTGAAAAAAAAGAAAGAAAAAAATGACGTCGCCGATATTCGATACCATGACCTCTTCATCTGTGAACGAATTGGCTACCACTTCGCCACGCAAACGTTGACCTATCGAAACCAAAGAACACAATGTATCTTTAACAGAGGCTGTAATCACTCGTTAGTCAAGATGCAACGTCCATGCCGAGAGTAATTTATATCCGTCATTGCTTTGGGTTATTTTGTTAATGACGCTGA
>NC_068356.1:128630452-128694073 GCF_020536995.1 Dreissena polymorpha | reverse complement strand
TCGATCACATCTCCTAAAAATTGTTTTCGTGGTGAATGAAGCTGGCCAGTGCTTACCAGCAGTGCTGCAAACAGAAGAAGAGTTTCAAAACGCTTTTGACTATCGATTAACAGAACGCACGACCCGACGGTGAATGCAATATCTCAAAATTTGATGTTCAAAATTGACAGTCTGAACGAAACGCTCGAATTAAACGATTACGCGATAGTCTATTCGCGAGTGTCATATGATGAGAACAATACGTGCTTGTATATCGACGTGAATGAAAAACTCTATTCGTATGAAGATTGTACAACAAAACGAACTCTGTGTCAGATTAGAATTCCTGGTATGGGACTGGATTCACCGAGTGACGATGATTCCAAAATAAACAGCGTTGGGTCTTATTTATTGCACTACATTTGTGGTTGTTCTTTGGTTATAGTATAGTTTATGCGTATGTGTTTGCAAGGATTTCAATCTAGACGTTTACAAACTACTACAACAGTTCAAATAACAAGCGCCTAACTCGAGTATAAAACCATTCACGCAAAGTCAGTAGTTGTCATAACGTAAAAAAATGTTCAGCTGTGAGTTTGTGGCTGCGATGGTAGCAAATTACTTGGAATGCAAGCAGTTTGAGGACTCAAATGACACTCTTTGTGACATTGTTGAATGTGTGGTTTTGCTTGTAAATAGAACGGTAACGATGCATGTTCTTACGAATATGACTTGATAAACTCTTGTGTCGATAAAGACTATTTCGCCGAATTGCTTGAACAAAGCTGAACAGTGGTTTGAGCTGGGATGTGTTTGTGACTGCATTTGTTTTGTTTGTTGCCGTCGTGCATGAACGATCGAAAATACAACCTTGAAGGCTTCTACCACCTGGTCAAGATTCAAGACGTTTTTCGAAAGTATAGACTAAATGACTGGGTTGAAAAACAACCTGGTAAATGGAATGCATTTGTTGATTATTGTAAGCATGTTTGTTGAATAAAAAGTAGAAAACAGAAAAATACGTTTTTGGTTGTTTTATTCATATATTTCATATATACAATCATCACATTCACGGTCGCTCTGTAAACTAACAATAAATTTGATTCCAACTCTACAAACAAATCGTTTTTATCGAAATGTCTTTGATACCAATCATATCGATGATTTCCTTACACATAGCACAGCCGTTGGATTCAGTAAATCATATTTCTTTTCAGTCTCGCCATCTCGATCAGCAATACTGAAAAGCAGTTTCGTTTCATCTAGTGTATCCCTTACTATTAGATCGACATCGCCATAATTATCGTCGTCGACGTTTCCAACAACATCTTCAACAAGATATAAGTACACGCTAAGGTGAACTGTGATTCCAAAGCACGTTAGTTTAATTTCATACTTGAACTCAGGTCTTGGCTCGAAACAAGAATTTGACCAACCCGGTTGAAACGTGTCAGATTTAAACTTATAGAACCTCTTAACTTTGGGCTTTTCAGTTGATGTGATGCTCAAATGCTTCGATACTATTTCCCACAACTGTTTTGCATCAGCTTGTGACTTGATGCGATCATACTTCGAAATTTGCGGACGAGCATACGATGACCATTTTCTGCGGTGAAAATACATGTTTTGAAATGTAACAATTTCCCAACAGACACTTAAATGGTTTGCGATGCAGATCGTTACAAAATGTGCATATATAAGCGCTGCGCAAAACGTAAACTGCATTAATTGATGTTTGTGACACTCTTTCTCGGCATATTGCTAACACTATTCATTATCGAAGAACGAAACCCCGATATTTGGACTCGTAAACAGACCAAACCTGACAACGACAAGAAGAAGACATGATTTGTGTTACATTTCTTGCGGCGTTTTGTATTCAAGAACTGCGATGGTGGTTGTCTGTTAGAAAAATACGAATGGAATGCATACAGATGATGGAACAAATTCGTATGGACTTTCGAACAGATTGTTGCTGTGGTCGCAAAGACTGCACCAAACTAATTGCGCGACTTCAACTGGAGAAAGAGCAAGCTGTGAAAGACTCTCGAACTTGTATTGTTTGCCGCATTGAAGAGAAAACCTGTGTGGTAACTGCATGCTGGCACTTGTTTTGCGTAAACTGTTGCTGGCGCATGCATATGAACGGGAACAAATGCGCTGTGTGTAGAACTGAGATGTGGGGTTGGACGCCGATTTATTGGACCGATTAGAAGTTATGACTTTGAGTGTTTATATTATCGATAAATAAACCGTTGAAATGCATTTTATGTGAATAAAAAGTAGAAAACAGAAAAATACGCTTTTGGTTGTCTTATTGCATGAACAAAACAAACACACAAGTTTACTGTTATTGTTCTTTATTAACAACATACAACAAAAATGTACAACACTTATGTCATCACATTTTCTTCTCTGCGCTTTCGACTCAGACTACGACTGAACACCTTTGTAAAGCTTCTCTTCCTAGGCCTTGAACGTTTATCATCGTTTTCACTAAGTTCGTTGACTGACTTCGGTTGAAGGTTTTCCTTTGACTCGTTTTCTCTTCTGAGCAA
Source organism: Dreissena polymorpha (assembly GCF_020536995.1). Taxonomy (NCBI): domain Eukaryota; kingdom Metazoa; phylum Mollusca; class Bivalvia; order Myida; family Dreissenidae; genus Dreissena; species Dreissena polymorpha. The sequence continues at coordinate 128,691,536 of NC_068356.1, read as the reverse complement.
TTCGTTATCATACGCGGTTTTGTTGTGAAATGTAAGAAGTTGTGGAATGCGTTTAAGAAACATCACCACTTCTGTCATGCCTAGGTGCTCAGCGAGTTCGATCATGTTTACCAGGCTAGAGATTGACTGCCAATCCGAGTAATCTAGCGTGAGACCGTTACATTGGTACTCAGACAGGTTCATGAGAATTTCAAACACGTTCATCAATTCTTGAACACTGTACTTCGGCTGAATCTTGACATGATTTGTCTTAACGTTAGTGAACATTTTCACAATTGCTGCTGGGTATGATTTTTGTTCTTTGCCCACATAAAATACAACCCTGTCTTTGCTTTGTTTAAGCGACTGAATGAGCTTTGAAGAGATTTCAATACCAATATCGTACTTCAGTTTAGTGAACAAGCGATTAGTGGCTTCGGTGTCAGTGACCCGTTTAATATCTTTAACGTTTATGGTTGACATGGTTGACATGGTTGTGTGTGGTTTGAGTGTTTCTATAGAAAAACTAACCTTAAATAGATTTTTATCGCAGTTTTCCAAACCGTAATTTGTGATTGTATAGACAGTTGAACATCCACAAAAAGTCATGTTTTTTCTTGAGCTGGGAATCACATCCTATAGTGTTAATCATAACAAGAAAAACATAAACTCCTAAAAGCGAATAAGGACAGAGTGAAGTGTTTCTCGAAGTTTTGTATGTATCGTAAATAAACTTTATGTATGTGGAATTGTTAACTGTACTTTCGTCAAACAATGAGAAAAAATTGTAAGCTTTAAGTCGGTTGTATCCACAAATAGGATCGCCAAATACTGAATCAAAATGGCTTGTAATTTCGCTAGTTGTCAATTTTTTGAACAACGACATGCGTTCATCGTCTTTGAACTCATTGAGAACCATTGTGACACACGTTTGAATTCCACACCCGAGTTTTGAGTTCATTTCTACTAGCTTGCTTTCGAATATTCGTATTGGTTCTTCATATTCTGTTATGTATTGAAAAATGCATAGCGAGCATTCGTGGTGATGTCTAGAGTACATGGGTGAAAGCAAGTAGGTGTTTTGTGCTAACTGTTCGTCTTCGTCAACAATCAAAACCTCGTCAATATCCATTGATAAGGCAACAAATGTTTACAGTTCATTGATACAATTTATTTACAACATATACAAAAAATGTAACACACACAAGTCAACATAATCATACAATATTGCAACAACGTAGTCATTCGTCATCATCGCTCAATTCTAGATCACTGAGTATAGTCTTTTCCTTTTTCGGTTTCTTTGCAGCTTTCGTTTCACCAGATTTGCGCATTCTTTTAACAGCCAGACCGTTCATAATTTCCTTTTCATCATCGTTTAGCGTATCTGAGATTTCTGTATCGGAGATGTCGATATCGGCATATTTGCGTTTTTCCTCAACATTGGAAGATTTTATTCGCTCTATTAGCGCAAACATGTTTTCGTCTTCCCCAGAACCGAGTATTTTGTTAATCACATCAATTGGAATTCGATCGAAAACGTTAGAGCTCACAGTCTTCACAACATCGTCCTGCAGGTTTTTTGTTTTCTTGATGCCCTTTATCAGATTCTGCGTTCTTACTTTGAGGCTTTTGTACTGCGCTAGTTTGGCATCAATCTGTTTTAGTTTTTCTGAAAGTTCTTTTATCTTCAAATAATCGTTAGGCGACAAGAAGACACCTGACTCGACTTCAGAAACCAAATTCCTTTTCACGCCGTGATTGAGTACAGTGTTCGCAAACTGCTGTATTCGTTCTCGGTTGTTCGTTTTTATAGCATAGCTCGAGGTCAACATTGCTTGTGCCATCGTAGAAAGTGATTGCGAGTGTGCTTATTTTGTTAACTGCAGCTATATATATACGCTTGAAAAATAATGCACGCCTTACTTGTTCATCATTGGCTGGAATAAACGAATGTAGTACGCCTCTTTTGCTTTACGCACATGCTTGTCTCGCTCTGTCTCCAAAACGAATACAGTGTAACGTTCTTTTACATCGCACAAGTGTTTCCCACATTCTATCAAATGATCAGTAGCTCGACAATAGTGCTGTTCTGTTCGAATATGAGAGTTGTGTGTGTGAATGCGTTTTCTCAAATTAACGGTCTCGCCAATATACTCACCGCCGCAAGTGTTGCACTTCAGAACATATATAACATCTTTTGATTTACAAGTCAAGTTCTCTCCATCTTCAACAATGTATACAAAACCACAATTGAACTGAAAACTATTTCCACTCTTTATTTGAGAACATAAAGTGCAACGCATACCGTTACATGGTTTAACTTTGTAATCCATACAAATTTCGATATTTCGAGATTGTGAATAAAAATGTGTTTATACGCTTTTTGTTACTGAGACGTGAAGATCAGCTGGTACCGTGAAATTGATTCCGTGTTCCTGCATAGCACAAGTAATGTCAAAACACGAACAGTTTTGCGAATTTAGCTGACTGATATGTAGAGTTTTACTAACTTTTGTGAAACAAAACTCGATTGTCAAGTCGAATATGAACACGTTTTCGTCTCCAATATCGTCTAGTATGGTTTCAAAAATGCTTTCGAGCAGTTCTTGTTCATTGATCAAAACGCTGATGCATTTAAAAACGTGGATGGAAAATTCTTGAGTGTTACCAATGCTCTCGCGTTCAATGGTATACATGTTGTCATACAAAGTCATTGTGAGTTATGACAATAGCGGATACAAACGCTTTGATATATGTTAACTGTTTACAACAGTATCGTTATGCCGAGCTATGCTGTGTAGTACAATTATGAAGCAAATAGCAGCTATCACAAGCACAATGAATCCACCAACACAAACAGCGACAGTTTCCCAAAACGTTAATTTTCTTAGTCCCGGTTCGTCATTCAATGTACTTTTACCCAACAAAACCTCGCAAATCGTGGGACTGTGTTTGCATTTTTCGATTGAAATGGTCTTTGATCGCATATCGACATACGTGCATTCTTGTCCACTGTTCGTCCTTTTGTTGTACACAATGAAGTGATCGCTTGTTACAGAAGTGTCATCTATATTTTTTATTTGAAACTTTGCCTCACTCATATTGTGTGCCGTGTTCTGAGTAATGCTAACCAAATATGAAACAACCGTATTATCCAAATCGTAAACACTCGCAATACTTGAGTGCGAACAATTTTCATCAATCCGAAAACATTTGCCATCATTCGCTTTCACAGCACCAATATCGCAGTATGTGAAATTAGCCAATTGTATGTGTGGTACGCGAATGAAATGACCATTTCTCGCTATAAGCACAGCATTCGTGCTCTCGGTACAATTCTCAATTTGATACGTATTTCTATATAACGACATACAAATCTTATCAACAGCTGTGCCATCTTTGGTGCTGAAGACAGTAAGTCGATATGATGAAGCCTTTTTCGCGAGAATAACTTCGTTACTCACTTGTTTCACTATTTGACTTAGCATCGCACGTAAAGCATGATTACGTTCGTTGATAATCAAGAGTGTGTATTCACGAAACGGAGAAAAATGCGTATTAGAGGAAATCTTGAATGATGAATCCAAGTTGATGAAATAGCAACGATTGTTATGTACTTTGCCGATTGTAGTAGAACGATTACATGTTAGGCAGTAACAATTTTGCAATCCATACGTAGATACTTCTGCAACGGTCTGCTTGTTGTGCTTAATTCCCATTTTATGCTTGTTGATAGCATCTTGCATATTTTGAAATTTTTGGTTAAGGATGTTATCGTTTTTAACTGGCAGACTAACGTTGAGTTTTGGCTTGTTAAGAGCATTTTGAATTTTGTGAGAAGTTTGGTTAACAACAGTATTTTTTTTAACTGGCGGACTTATCTTGTTTTTTGGATTGTTGGTAGAAGTTTGAATATCGTAAAATTTTTGGCTAACGAAAGTATTGGCATTTTGAATATCGTGAACTTTTTGGCTTACGATAGGGTCAACGATAGGTTTGTTTGTTACTGACAGAACTTTAGTGTTTTTGAAAAAAAAGTCAGAAAAATCGATAATTGGAACATTTTCAGCGCTTTGCTTTTCATCCAAATTATCGTCAGAGTAATCCTCATCAAAGTTATCCTCGTCAGAGTAATCCTCGTCAGATTGATCATAGTCAAAGTCGAACTTATCATCGATTTTTAAGCGGATCTCACTCATTTCTTGCTCTATTTGTGTAATTGTGTCTCGCAATTCTTTGGACTTAGAAGGGATTATTTCCAAACCTAGATCATATTCTTTGATATACTTGGCGACTGACAAATCATTCATTTTTCTCTTCAATAACGCATTTTTGATTCGTGTTAACGCATGATCCTGTTTCTCGGGACTAGCACCTTCTAAATTCACATCGCACCATGTCCCTAACGTTGTACACAGTTCAGTATTGAATCTGATGATGGCATGACCGTGCATCCCATTTGCACAAATTTCACTTCCATCATAGGTCAATGAAAAATTGTACGGAAACAAAGGTATCCAAGCGTGTGTGTAAATCTCATTAAACACAGATGCCACAAACTCACTGATAGAGTACGTTTTCGGCTCAATTTGCAATCTAACTAAAAGACTGGGTAAGTCGTAAGTGATAAACATTGATCCCGCTACAAAACCATCAACTACACTGTATACCGGTTTCGAAAACGCTTTTTTCTTGTTCGGACATCTAGATAGACCTATGGATTTGCATTGTTGCTCATGACCTTCTAAACTAAACTCTGGGTTTTTCATCCATTTGTTGAAAAATTGTAAATTTTCTTTGACATCGTCGTATAATGACAAATACTCATAGGTTACGTTTATCAACACATAAAATAAACCATTCGTAACGTCAATCGGTGTGTCCTGTACATGCTTGAAACAAGACGGTTCATAAAAATTTGGTTTAGGACGTCCTAACGCATTTGTATGTAAAACTAAGGGAAAAAACAGGGCAACTATATGCACAAACATATACATGACGAGTTTTTGATGCATTGTCATTTTGGAAAGTTCCTATATAAGTATTTTCAAACAACAAATTGAAGTTATTTGTCTTTCAGTCATTCACATGGATTACACCACAAATAGCATTCCTATGTGTCTGTGGACAGATTTCCAGCATGTAGAAATAAATACAAGAGAACATTTTGCACATCAATTCGAAACGTACGCAAAACTCAAAGCTTCTCTACAACCAACGAAGTTGATAATGTGTCTATTTGATGAAATTGTTGAATTCGTTTGCAGCAAAACAAACATAAGCAAAATCAAGATTCAACATGCGCTGATGGACTCTTGTACTTCAAGAAAAACCTTTTCAATTTGGTCGTTTCTGATCAAAGATGTGACAAAAGAAACCTTGAACGTTCTTGCTACGAAAGCGAACCGGTGCAGATTCGATTTATTGTATGGTTTCATTCATGCCGAAAACTGGATATGTGGTGCAATTGATTTTCGAGGTGCTGAAAAGTCAAAAGATATTGCCAAAGATATTCTTGAAACAGAGCACGTTTTTGAAATGTTTAGCGCGAATGCGATGACAAAATTTACCCATCAAATTGTGTCACATCGTGATTGTTGAATAAAATGTATTGTATTATAGCTTGTGTTTTTGTGTTTATTTTTTGATACTTCTCGAAAAACAAACAATACGCAAAATCGTTTTAGGGTTTTTTATTGACACATACATGCACAATCGAACACAAAAGAACAAACATGCCATAACTGTCAATGCCTGAGTCTTACATCTTCTTTGTTCATTTTCAATATCCATGTTATGATTGCTTATATTCAAATGTTTTGAGTCGTAGCGTTATCGAAAATACACCTAAACTTCCTATACAAATACATGGATGTTGCCTCTCATATTCATCCATGTATTGAACGAATGCCTCATAGTCAGAAAAATAAATATACTCGGTCTCTTCATCCCATAGACGTTCAACCTGATTTTGTTTTTCATCATCGATGCCACTGATTTCGTCCGCAAAACAATTGTCGAATTCTTCTTTATATTTTTCCTCCAAAAAACTTTCGTAAGATTGCAAAAACTGATCTTCTATCATATCATCGATATCACGGCTTCTGCAAACCCAACACATTTTTCTATCATGTATCTCTGCATCTTGATCATTGGAACCCTTTTGAAATATGTGATTATCATCGTCGATTTCGCCCCGGTAATATTTTTGCTTTTGATAAAACTGTTCGTAAGATTCGAAAACCTGTTCTTCCAGTATATCGCCAGCATCATTAGTTCTGCAAACCCAACACATTTTTCTATCATGTTTCTTTACATCTTGATCATTGGAACCTTTTTGAGGTATGTAATTATCATCGTCGATTCTGTCCTGGTAATATGTTTGCTTTTGATCTCGTTTTGCATTGCGTATTTTTGTTCTTCGTTTCTTTTTCAGCCTGTTTTCAGCCTTTTTACGCTGCTTTTCAGTTTGTTTTTGATAAGATTTGTAGCGGGTACGAGTACAAGTCTTGTCAATTTTCGCCATCAGCAGCTCATCCAAATCACTATAATTATCGTATTCGTCATACTTTTGGTCATCTTTTGTTTGAAGACTTTCTACCGATTTATTTGAATATTTTTGGTTATCATCGCTAGAATGAACATCTTGATCGCTTTCTGTTTCCACAATTCCATAATTATCTCTTTCATATTGCTTTTCAAACTCGATTTCCAAGTACCTATCGCATAACTCATAGTCAAGAAATTCAAATTCAAAAGGACAAGCACGACCAAACCGTCGATGACTGAGTCTCACTATTTCTTCTTTGTTCATGTTCCAATCGAACACAAAAGGACAAGCGGGGCACAGCTGTCGATGCCTAACTCTCACATCTACTTTGTCCATGTTCCAAATGGAAATGTGCGCATTGCAAAACACGCATCTAACGCAATTAAAAATAGTGTCGGAGAAATTCTCTCTCGTGTCGGAGATGACACAAGGGTCGTAGATGAACCCTTGGCTAGCCAGGTCTTCCTTTGACACGCTGCGTTTGGATGGCCTGTCTTCAAAGGTTTGAAGTCTCTGGTCCATAGTTTGATAGCGACTGAAGGCTCGTGGTTCAGATTTTCTAAGCCTCGCAAAACGACTGTACACAGACATGTTTGCAAACAAACGTTCTTAGACTTACTAACGTATTCATCTCCTATTTATACCATTTTTTTGTAATGACTTATGCGATACAACTCTCGTAGTACAATTAGTGTTTGACATTGTATATTGAAAACAAAATTAGCCCGGCAAAATTAGCGGGGGGGTCTTTTTTAAAACCCCACCCCCCTTATTAAACCGTCAGAACATTTTCCGGGCATATCATATAGCGCCGCATCCCGCACCAAAAATGCACACAAGAAAAAAGTGGCTGTGGAGTTTTTTTAACATATGACATTTTTGTTGATCAATGCCCCATGTATGGTCTTGACATATTATTTATGTAAGCTGTATGCTAGAAAAGGAAATAACATTCGAGCCTTCTTTTGAAGCAATGTCTCGGTACTACCAAACGCAACTTATGGAGCGCCGATGAACCTCTGACAAACTTGATTTTGTCAACGGATATTCCTGTTGATGCAGATGCTGACGCCGACGACACTGGGATACCTATCGTCTGTTCCGTGTGCTGTACCGGAAGTATGTGTAACAGCGGCGGCTGCGGGCACGACAGTGAGTGCGCGTTATGTTATATTCACTTTTGTTGTACATTTGGCATGCCATGCTTGATTTGCTGTGTTAAAAATGGCACTTCTTTTACCGTTAGGTCCACTAGTGTTTTAATAAAAATCTCTATAAACTATTGCTTTTGTGTCACATGATTAAGTTTTTTTTCAAGTAATTCTACTATCACAAAAATGTCTCCTACACTCGTGCAATTTAATTTGAGCCGCGTCATGCAAAAGTTGGTCTTATTCCATATGCGGCAAGCGTAGCTCAAGACCGGCCTTCGGACAGTGTAGTCCCTGACCAGACTGTGCGGATTTGCAGGCTGATCTGGAACTACGCTTGTCACATATTTCATAAAACCCATTTCGCATGACGCGGTACATTTTTGTAACGCGACTGCTAAATGACTTCGAATTCATAACGATTCTTTTGGTGAAATTACGTCATCAACATAAAATGACGTCCATTAGTTTATATAAGTATTTGTTTGTATATACAAAGTTATCATTCCTTTCCCGTATACGAAAATTATAAATAGGTGACTCTAATTGTTTTTTATACAAGTTTTTAGTCGACTTTGAATAGGAATTTCACATTTGTAGCACAAGTTCATGTCGCCTGAATGCCAATTTTTTAATATCGCACTCACGTGTGAACCGGAGTGTTCATTTTTAAGAACAGAACATAACTACTGTCATACTATGAATAAAAGTTAAAGTTTAGATCACGTTTTTCGGGACGTTAGTGCTATTATTATATTTTATTTGGTATATAAAACCTAAATAATGTTCAATAATTTTAACTTGTAATAAGAACAAACTGAATACATAATATATTTACGTTGTTATCCTAAGCAAGGCAGAAACGTATGTATAACGAAAGGCAAAGTAATGTTTGGAAACAATAATTTTTTCAAAACTGCCTCTTTGCCTACGTTTAAGAAAACGCGCGAATTTGTCACACCATAATTCCAAGCGCTAAAACACATCTCGGTTACACTTTGTAGAGTTCGCCGACCTAACTTCAGGCTCTCGTGGCCCAATCTGCTTCAACTGCTACCAACAACTTAACACAGACGACTGCGATAAAATACTGATGTGTGGCCGCGACGAGGTAATTTCATTGCATACCACCCTATTTTATCCTATCTTAATTACCAACCGCGGAATCTCCTTATACTCTTATATGCTATGTTATTTGACCAGCCGTTTTATTATTAGGCTATCAAAACGTTTTTTTCCTGTATTGCGGCATTTCTTTTGTTCAGTCTTAATGCTTCAACGGAACCTCACACGCGGTATTAAAACCATTGCATGTGTTCGCTTGTGTAATATAAATAGCTACCCTTTCAATCGAAAGCTTATTTCAAGAATTCATGCGACAGCCCTTAAAACGAAACGAAAATGTTTAGTAATAATTTGTTAATGTTAATTGTGCTCTGGGTTGAAACCGGATTATCTTTAGAAACCCCAACCTGTCGGGTATGCACCAATATAGGCAATACTTTTCATGTATATGCCCAAATAGGTTTGTGACCTAAGGGAGACGACAGTTGGAACGACCACCGAAGTTCTCTGGAAGACGTCATGTGTTAGTCGTCAGGTAATGATAGGGCCGGTAAATTCTCATGGGAATCCATTCTAAGTTTAAAGCGAGATTATACGATTTTTATATGTGTTAAATTGTAATATAATTATACAATATGTTATCATAACACACAATATGCAAGAAAAATGATACAGCAAATACAAATAAGCGCCCCGAGCCGATTGTGACGAAGATAATTCGTACATATTTTCCTACAATAACCGATGCATTCGTCTTTGTAGTAAGTGTTCGTGTGTCGTATGAAGCGATATCGCTGCAGGAATTTCAAATGAACCGTTAAACTAAATTTAGATTCACATCGTACATGCATGATATACATGCTGGCGAATTCGGCTGTGCAGCCTTTTTCGATTTGAGATTTAAATATCTGGCTTATTTAGCATTTTTCGACACATGTTCTTCTTAACTTTTATTTAAGTTTATATTGAAATATATGTATAATAAGCTTTTATTACACATTTTATATTAATGAATAAATATTTGACAAGATCGTATATACCCGCTTTAAAGACGCAATGTAAGGAATGAATGACTTGCACATCCGTTGAGTATTTTGCTAAGAATCTTAGTCCAACGTTGAATGCCTTTATAGATAATCTTTTATCGGAGTTGACTTCACAGTTGTTTACAGCACTGCTTCCCTGCATCTTTGCAATCATAACGCTGATAAGTGGTTGTCACTGCATCTGTAAACCTGTCAACCTATAAGCACGCCCGAACTGTAACCATGGCTGGGTCCAAGTATTTTGGAGCACACGACCCCATATATTATGAGAATGTCTGCGTTTGTGTGTGTGTGGGGAGGGGGTGGGAGCAAGGATTTACCTAAGCTGTTTTGGTTGCTCATATTTTTGAGAAAAGATTACTATTTAAATATCACCAACTTTCATAAAACCTCTCGCATCCCTATGGCCATAAAATATATAACGGCTATTATAATGTATATCTCCTAAATTGATATAAATTATAATATACTTTATGTTTTAGCTGATTAATCAAACTTAATGGTCATTTTATAATATAATGAGTTTGTAATTGTCTTACTTGTATGCATTATTATTATTACCTTATATAAAGATAAATGTTAAAAACAATAAAGATATCAATAATAATATAAGAATATAATTCAAATCGGACATGATATTTGAAAAGACAATACAGATTTCCAGCAAAAAAAAAAGATAACATAATGCTTTTTAATGTTAGTTTATCTTTTAGATGTGCCCCGCATTGACGCACCCGACGCTTGTTGGAAAGAAGGCCCAATCAGGTGGGTATTAAAATGGCCCGAAGGTCATTTGTTTGTATTCGACAAACGGTATGTAAATCATATACTGTAGTTGTCTGAGGCAATATACTCTGACTCTCGCCCTCGGTTGTCAATTACTAGTATATAGCTTCGATGCGACTGCATTTCAACAGCGGATGAAGGACAAAAAACCAGAATAACATTCAATGGCAAAACTGAATATTGCATTGCAATAAATGAATATAAATATAGGTTTTGTTGACGATTTTGATCATACCTGGCTACCGGATGTATACGCTAGTATCCCGACAGCTTCCTGTAGTGGAATTGAATTTGAAACTGTTTGATCAAGGCCATTGTTAATCAAAATAAAATGATAGTTGCCGCTTAAAGAAATAAGTTGAGATGGAGGAACTGTGCTATAATTTTGTGTGAAGAAAGCTTAGATGAAGACCTTGTCCTCATATTATGTAAACTCGGACTAAATTAATTGGTAAGAAGTTGAAAATCTAGTTCCTGTGCATTGTATCTTTTTTTGTTTTAATTCATAAATGGTCAGCTCTAAATGTACAAATACGTTATCACTACTGCATATATGTTTACTATAAATATATCAGGCGACTGACAGAAAATGTATATTTTACTATCATAGCGTAAGCATAGTCGAGTGCGATCTCTTGGTGAGCTCTTGTTACTCCTAACACTGTTATTAGTATATATTAGCTCACAATTGAATACATTTATAAACATAGTTTGGATACATCTTTTAACGACTTTTTTGCTTCTTTTATCAGGGAACTTGTGTTGTAACACAGATCTTTGCAATTCCGTAGACGTGTGAAGTAACTTGGACCATGGTTTACCGTCGATGATTGTGTTGGCATGTTACAACGAAAATACAACAACACCTTTGTTTTTGTTTTTGTTGTTTTTATACGTCCTTTTATAACGGCCGTTAATCACGGGCGCAACCTCGTTCTTGCGATGAGCGAATAAATGAGCCAGTGCTACTTTCGAGTTGGCGCTAAGGACCGGATATTTTGAAATTTCACTGATATTTCTTCATGGTGAGTAGGTTTTATATGTTTTCTCTCCAACATATTGAGAATTATTTTAAAAAGTGGGCAATGTAGTGCTATTCAGCGAATATTAAATTCCTCCACAAATGTACATAAACATACAATCACAACCGAGTTGGAAACGTGAGGACCTTTATAAGTTGTGGCATGGTGGAGTTTTTTTTTAAAGAAAATTGCCTGTATTACGAGCAAATTCCACCCGATAAATTCGCGAATACCATCAAACGATTGCGTTCAACAAATATGCATGCACAAATACATCGGCTTCTTGCAGATTTTATAGATAGTTCTGTATTTTCCAAAACAGTCGTAGCCAATGCCAAGGAGGTGGCCCTAAGGGTATGTGGCGGCGGCAATGCACGTTATATGACTCGTCACATTACTTACATTTGATTGATTATCTTCCTTTCTCATATTTATTTTTTATTTTTCAATGTAAGTACTTAAACCCAATATATCTATACATAACATATACTTATTCTAAAAAAAAACAAAATGTAAATATGTAAATATGCAAGTAACCAACTTAATTAAGAACGCAATAAACCGAAAAAATAGTGTACGATATAAACCCAAAATATGTATTATTCAATAAATCCTTTACGAAATAATTAATTTTACCGGCACCTCTGCTTGGAACGATTAGTTTTGTCCCATTTCCAATTGCGAAATCATTAAAAGGCTTAAACATGTCGTTTGTTCCTAATATCATCTGGAGAAAAAAATGGATTGCTCCGGGTTTAATCGGTAACCTTTTTTTATTATACTCAAGTTTCTTTCCAGTTTTCAAACTCTCTTTGCAATATATTATTGTTTCGTCGTAATTCTGTTAACTCACTCTTTTTATTGTTTTTGATTATGTTCGAATTAAATATAAAAAAGATCGAATCTCAACTTGGAATAGGGCGAAATAATGTATGGTCGGCATCGAAAGTTAAAATAGCTGAAAATGTACATTGGCGCCACCTCCTGTCATTAGCGCCAACTCATTATCCCCACGTTTTTCGGAGAAAAAGTGGGGATTATGTGGTTATCTCTGCCGTCTGTCCGTCAGTCAGTCCTTGCCACTATCTCCCCCTAAACTATTAGCACTAGAACCTTGAAAATTACACACATGGTAGCTATGTGCGACGGTGCACTATTTGGAATTTTTATCTGACACCTAGATCAAAAGTTATAGGTGTTTGGGTGGGGCCGGGTAAGAGATTTTCCTGTCACCGCGATTCGAAAAGGCTCATAACTACTGTGTCACTTCAGGTATTGCTTTCATATTTGATATGCATGTGTATCTAGACAACACCTTTCCATGCGCATACAATTTTTTACCTCTGTTTCCTTGAATTTGGGGTCAGTGTTCAGGTTTCAAAATATGCGGCCGCGATTCGAATCAAAGTACTGAAAGTACTGCTGTGACGATGCTTTTGAGAGGATGGATATAAAAGCATCAAGTTAAGTTTATCTTCATCACCACAATCACCACAATTGTGTATGTTGGTACGGAAAAAAATTTGGTACACAAATTTTGCGAAACAAATTTGGGTATGAAAACAAATTTGGGTACGAAAAAATATTTGGGAACAAAAAAATTGGTACCGAAAAAAAATTGGTACCGAAAAAAATTTGGGTACGAACAAAAAATTGGGTACGAAAAAATTTAGGAACGAAAAAAAATTGGGGGAACGGGAAAGTTGTACCAGTGGGGAACTTGACCAACACTCGCACATTTTCGGCCCTTTCCGTCAAACATCAAATAAGTTCCTCGAAGGCAATAGTATGAATACACATTTCGGAAGCGGTAATGCGGTCCTACCTACGCGCGTCAAAATGTAAGCGAAATATGTACACAAGTCTGTCAGGAATAATTGAATTAACGAAGAAAATCGTGTATTGATGGTAGTTTTTTGAAGAAATGTGCAGAAAATATATTAAACAAGAGCTGTGTTTGTGAAACACAATGCCCCCTGCTGCGCAGCTTTGAAGCAGTATATTTAACCTTTGACCTTGAAGGATGACTATGACCTTTCACCACTCAAAATGTGCAGCTCCATGACATACACATGCATGCCGAATATGGAGTAGCTATCTTCAATATTGCAAAATTTGACCTTTGACCTTGACCTTGAAGGATGACCTTGGCCTTTCACCAATCAATATGTGCAGCTCTATGAGATACGCATGCACGCCAATATTGAAAAAGTTATGGCCAATGTTAAAGTTTTTGGACAGACAGACGCTTTATGTTTGACATTTGACCTTGAAGGATGACCTTCACCTTCACCTTTCACAACTGAAAATGTGCAGCTCCATGAGATGCACATGTATGCCAAATATCAAGTCGCTATGTTCAATATTAAAAAAAGTTATGGCCATTAAAGTTTTCGGACGGACGGACAGACTGACTGACAGTTCAACTGATATAGGCCACCCTACCGGGGGAACAAAAAGCAATAGCGATATTTTTCTCAGCCACATTATTGTTAATAGTTTGATATCACAAAATGAAAGTGAAAGTAGAACTGTCAAAAATGACAACCTGTCAGCGTGTTGTTTTTGCTGGCACGAGAGGGCGATTACACTCAATGTGTTCACATTTTGACCATAGGCTTTGTCAATGACCTTTATAGTATGGGTAGCTTTGATATTATTTATTGCTATCATGTAACTGCATGATTGTGTATATGTTTACAATACACAAAGCATACATAATGATATAAATATACTGATTGAGCTTATAATAATCTGAGAACTATAGCCAGGTCAATTAAGGACTTAAAATACAATTTTGTGTCCTGATTTCATGAAGAAATGACCATGCATGTCCTAGATTTCAAATTCAAGGCCCTGGTGTGACACATTGGTAGCATTACCGTTAAATTGTTACCATGCTTATGAAATTAGATTTTATTGAACTATCTAAGGAAATCTGAATCAGGCACTGATTTTTCTTCTTTTAATACAGTCATAGATCAGTTGTGGCCTCTGGGTAATGACCAATTTTTGCTTACTTGTCACACCCTTAAAACTTTCCACACGTCTATAATAGCAAATCTGGATTTAGGTGATCTTCAATGGTACATTTAAACTTTAGCTCTGTTACAAGAGTGCTGGTAAAGTCCAGTCACATATTTAAATCTAGGCCATGTCAAAATCAAAGTGTCAAAGACAAATGAAAGATGCGTTCATTAATTATTGCCCAGTTGTTTACTACTGCTGTAAGTTTTAATATAAAATGACTGATGAACATCATGTGAGAGAAAAATCACATTATCATTGAATATCAGGTTTAGCAGCCTTTTAGATAACAAAGTATGCTAGTTTTCAATGTCGCTTCTGGGGATCAAACCCGTAGGGCTTTTAGGAAGATTCTGAAAATTTCGATCCCTCGAGAGCAACCAAACCAAAAATTAAGTCAAATGTTGCCGACTCGGTTTTTTGAGTCGGTTCATGAGGGATAATGGAGCTCGATTGGACATTGTCGGCTCTGGTACTACTTACATGTACCCCGGGTACTCTTAAGTATACTTACATGTACTCTGGGTACTCGAAGTATACTTACATGTACCCCAGGTATTGTAAATAAACTTAATTGTACTCGGTCCATATTAGACTGTACCCGAGTTGTATTCGCGCCCAAAATCCGATGTCGTAAAACGCGCAACCGATTATCTTAAACACACTTCTCTTCAAAAAACACTGCATCAACATGCTTTTTGTGTATGTGTTCCGATAATATAGAGGTCATTCTACAGAAAATTGACATAAATGTGCAGGGCTTAACTCTAAGGCACGTCCGAACGACATTCACTGCCCGTACCTTGGTCCGGGCTAGCCAATGTCCCAGGAACATGCCCGACCGGTCGTGTGTATTTTGGGCGGGATTATATGTTCTATATCAATAAACTGCGTTTAAAATAAGCTTTTCAAAGATGCAAAAACCTTAATACAGTACGATCAGATGACAATTAAATCCCAGAGTGAGTTCGGAGACAACAAACGGATCGTATCTCGAAATAGATTCGGAACCCCCTGATTGCAATCAAAAAGAGGTTATCAATTTCAAATAATTTTAATTTGTTGTCATTATGGAAAAGTTATTCCATCCTTTAGACGATTAATAAATCCATTTACAGGAAGATAGAGACTTTAATAAGATTAGAAGTGTTTTGACAATATTTTTACGCAATTCAATTAGCAAAACTAATATTAATGGTCGATCCCGGCTTTTAGTAGACAGTTAACCCTGTACAATTGTTACAACTACCGTAACACGTTGTTTTGCTAAGATTTACTTACCATTTCTTGTAAGACGGTAACCCGGCAATCTATGTAAAAAAGGTTTTAACGTTCATGTCGTTGTTTAAGTTTGGCTTTACGGGTGGGGATGGGGGTTCCTCGGATACGAAAAGAAAAGGGAAGGAGGAAAGTAAGAGAAAGTATGAGGAAATAAAAAAAACTGAAAATTTCTCCAGAAATGGTGTGAAGATTACAAATAGATGTCTTAAATAGATGAATATTGATTTCAATAGCATTAGTAAGGCAAGCTAATAAGAATGATTTAATCATAATTGCGCATCTCCAAGCACAAGAAAATACAAGTTGAATGATAAATATAAATGTTTTTATAATACATGGGTCAGGGCACATGAAAGATTGGTCAGGGCTAGTAGGTTCTGCATTTACTAGCCCGAACGGGCTACTTGAAAAAAAGTTAGTGTTAACCCTTTGCATGCTGGGTAATTTGTTGTCTGCTAAAATGTTGTCTGCTGAATTTCTAAAATTAAGTTTTCTTCGATTTTTTATTCAAAGAATACTATCAGAATAGCAAACAGTTTGGATCCTGATGAGACGCCACGTTCTGTGGCGTCTCATCTGGATCCAAACTGTTTGCAAAGGCCTTTAAAATTCGGTTCCCGCACTGAAAGGGTTAAGCCCTGATGTGTATATATAATTATTACAAAAAAATAGTCGACAACGACGGATTTAGGGTTAAATTTCCCGGGTACATTTTAGTCTATTTACCGTACCCGGGATACATGTAAGTATACTTAAGAGTACCCGGGGTACATGTACGTAGTACCCGAGCCGACAATGAACAATCGAGCGATACTGGAAGGTGCAACATCTCTCACGCCCCCTAGCATCGCCTTTAGCAGTATCCAATTCTCAACAGGAAAGTGCTGGAGTCATTGATCCCGAGGGACAAGAAAAACAATTGATTAATGTTCAAAATAAATAATTTGATAAATGACAATTCTATTATTTGAGCCAGGTCACAGGAAAAGCGCAGTCAAATCAGTATCCAATCGAAATCTGCGACCGCGATTCGAAATAGGCTGATACCTACTGCGTCCCTTAAGATATTGCTTTCATATTTGGTATGCATGTGTATCTGGGCAATACCATTTCCATGCGCATGAAATTTTTGAACTTGGGGTCCGCGTTCAGGTATCTAAATCTGCGACCGCGATTCTAAAAAAGCTCATAACGTCTGTGTCCCTTCAGATATTGCTTTCATATTTGGTACGCATGTGTATCTGGACAAGACCTTTCCATGCGCACAACATTTTTGACCCCTGTGGCATTGACCTTGAATTACGGTCTGCGTTTAGATTTTGAACTCTTTTATGTGGTTTGTTCGTCCGTCCTGGTCACTATCTCCTCCTACACTTTTAGCACTAGAACATTGAAACTAACACACATGGTAGCTATGAGAATATGTGCGACAGTGAACTATTTGGAATTTTGATTTGACCCCTGCGTCAAAAGTTATGGGGGTTGGGGTGGGGCCGGGTCAGAGATTTTCACTCATTGTTTTATGTTATTTTACATAAACTTCTTCATTTCTACATCGATTTACTTCAAATCGATACTGAACATCTCTTATGACAAAACGGTAAATCTCAACTATGCAGGGCCCAATTACCAACCATGGGGCGCCCCTGGGTCAAACATGCGGCGTGGGGATACGCGTCGGCCTCTGCCGCGCCATTTTTAGTTGCCTTTGACTCTTCATGTATCTCTTTTAAAAAAGTTCCAAACTATTAGATCGAAAGGAAGCAAATATTCTGTACATGGAACAACTTATACATGTTTAAAGCAACTGCTTGATGTTGTTAGTTTCATTGGTTTGAAATTTGTTCGTCACACGGTCAACATACATCAATTTTCTTTTACAAATGTCACCATGCCACACCTTATAAAGGTCATAACGTTTCCAAATTGGTTGTTACGGTATAAAGTGGAGTTGCGAGGAGTTTGTATATCAAATTGTATATATGCTTGTTGTTAGAATGACGCCTGAAGTCGGTGCTGTGATGCGAATGTGAATTTTTAGATGCACCATTGCCTCAAAATACGAGATGTTCAATGTATGAATGAGAATCCCAATATAACCCCTGAGGTCGGTGCTGAGATTTTGATTCGAATTTTGAGATGCAAGTATGGAGTGATGTTGGTATGAGTAATTTAGTGTTTAAAAGGTATGATTTGTTGCTGGTGTGGATAAAGGTATGTATACTATACGTTGAGTTAGATAAAATGTTCTAAGTTTATACATGGCGAAACAAGTTATATTTTCTCATTTAAAGTAGGTATGCACGATTTTGTCAAGTATTTATGAATTTATATCAAATGTGTTAACAACTTATTATGCATAATTTTATTTAATATCAATGAAAATAAAAGTTAAGAAGAACATGTTTTGAAAAATAATCCAGATATTTAATTCTGAAATCAAAAATGTCTATCCAGTCGAATTCGCCAGTATGTATATCATGCATGTACGATGTGAATCTAAATTTAGTTTTACGGGTCATTTTAATTTCCTGCAACGATATCTGCTCATACTACACACGAACACTAACTCCGATCCTAATAAAACGACGAATGCTTCGGTTATTGTAGGAACATATGTACGAAATATCTTCGTCGCAATCGGCTCGGGGAGCTAATTTGTCTTTGCTGAATTTTATGAAATTCGTCTTCTATGCAGAATTTTTCGTGCCTATTTTGTGTTATTGTAACATATTTTTATCAATATATTACAATTTAACATATCAAAATCGTGCATACCCACGGTAACGCGTTGTGGAAACAACGTTGTTGAATTCAACCAACACCTTCTTTCACTAGTGATACCGATTTAGCTATGGCAAAAACAATGATTAAACGCGAAAACTGTTATGGATTTGAAAATGCATAAAGAGTGATTAAACAATGATTTAATTAAATCATATCTAAAATATGATCGATGTTATGATGTGTTTTCAAGACCGATCCGCTCGCAGACGTGTTCTTCCATAACAATTTTACAAACAAAAGCTTGACGTTTGCCATGCTTTAAAAAATTTTCCCAACGAACATAATGGCGTTTATGATTAAATAAATTATATATGTTTAGGCCAACCATCACGGTACTATATTTATTATCAATTATTACACAATTTTGTAAAAATTATTAGCTCGGTTGGTATATGACGCGTTGTTTTGATTTTTATTTTGTCATTATACACATGTAACAATCGGACTCATTCACTTTTCAATTGCAATGTATTTTGGAAAAAGCAATATTTATATGAATCCACATATTTTTGCGAAATATTTCTGCAATGTGGCAATTGACAAGTTTCCGGAATTGTTTTTAAAACAGATCCAAGTGTCTAGTCGTTCCTTTGAAAGTCAAAAAGCATTATACGTGAACGATTTGTAAATGTATGGTACTCTTATGTATTATGTGCTGGCAAAGTGTTTGTCTGTCAATGGCAAAAGACCGTCTTCTAAAGAACTATACATTTTATGCCTTTTAAGATTTTGTTCTTATTGTTAGAAATACAATTATTTTCATACGGACGCAATGAGACCATAATTGTACCGTACACTAATACTTTTGCACCGAATCTCAAAATCGTCGTTTGCAGCAAAACGGCCACATCGTTTTACATCATTTCTAATATGTTAAACATTTAAAACGTTATACTATTCGGTAAACGTTAATGAAAAAATTCGAAGCATGTTTGTAAACATATCGTCGGAATGCTCATTTTCTAATTAAGCTGTTTAGACTTTGTTAGTAGCGAACGAAGGTGGTACTAATAACTGCAAAATTGGACACATTGTGGGATGCATTTTTCAAACAACTCTCGTGCATTATTATATTAAATCACTAACAACAGGGTCCAGTAGTCAAAAATTGCTTGGTATGGTGTAAAAAAAAATTGGGAGAAATGAATTCCAACGTTTTTCCAAATCGTCTGGACAGTATGGTATTCCCTTAATGTCTTCGCACTTTGGTCATTAATTTCAACCTCAATGGTCTGACGGGAAGGTGTTGGTGGCACGACGAAATGATGATTACCGTATTAGAAGTGCTTTGTAGAATCGAACCATGGTAACTGTAATGTGTACCAATGTACCACCGTAGATGCATTACCACATTACTGTCGCTATCTCAGTATCACACTATCTGCACCAGAATGAACCGTCGTCCTTATTATTTGATTTTAGTTACGTTTTCGTCTTCGGCCGCTGCCATTTTTTATCTTATCAATGGTTTGTAAGTGTATCGCTCTTGACCATACATAAAGAAATTCTAACAGTAGATTTGTTCTGAATGACCTGAATAATATGAATAAATAGACTAATAACAGTAGCGTGAAATATTCAATTCTTAACATTTTTCAGACTGAGCTGAATGTTTACAATGCAAAAATTATTGGTTTTACTGATTTGTATAAATGCGGCATTTGCCTTGGATAAAGGTCTGTATAACAATATTAATTAAAATTTAGAAATCTATCGTGTTTTGATATAAGTGACTGAAGTGATCTCGCATTTACACCAAATAATTTTCGAGTATGCCTGTGTTCAGTAATATACGTAAATAATCGGCTTTGAATATTATACGAGTCGTGTTTTGCGAAAACTGGTCATAATGCAAGTGTGTAAAGTGTCGTCCCAGATTAGTCTGTGCAGTCCGCACAGGCTAATCAGGGACGACACTTTCCGCCTAAATTGCATTTTTGCTAAGAAGAGACTTCATTTAAACGAAAGAAAATCATAAAAGCTGAAAGTGTCGTCCCTGATCAGCCTGTGCGGATTGCATGGGCTAATATGGGACGACACTTTACGCACATGCATTATGCCCAGTTTTCTCAGAACACGACTCATATTATTGTGTAACATGTGTTACATAAAATAGCACAAAATGCTCAATACCACCAGATATTATAAAGTAAGTTCCACGACATTTTCTACCGTTTGAACATATTCCTTTTATAGCTTGTCCATTCAAACCAACGGATCTCATCTTCGTCCTTGACGGCTCTGGCAGCGAGGGTCAGGACAACTTTAACAAACAACTGGCATTCGTTTCAAACTTTACCAATCAATTCAAAATTGGACAGAACACAACTCGCGTTGCTTTGGTGACTTTCGCTACTGACGTCACGAATGAGTTCTACTTGGGCAGATATAATGCCAATAGCAGTGTTATCCATGCAATCCAGCAAGCGCAGTATCCTAATGGGGAGACAAACACGCATTTAGGTTAGTTTTTTTTGGGAGAGTTTTATATCATCTGGATTAATAAAAATCGAATTCTGGATAGATTATACACATGTTTCAATGAATACACGCGAGTTAATTTTTTGAAAATGTATTCATTGTATATGCTTGTTGTATACATTGTAAATTACATTTAATAATTCACGATTTCTAGCACTCGATCATGTGCGTTTACAAAGTTTGTCCCCACACAATGGCGCAGAAAGAAACGTTTCAAAGGTCGTATTTGTTCTAACGGACGGACATTCCAATGAGCCTGATGCAACAAGAAGGGCGTCATTTGAACTAAAGGTGCATACGACCGGCGCTCTGTGAAAAAGGGGTTTATTGCATGTGCGTAAACTATCGTTCCAGATAAGCCTGTGCAGTCCGCACATGCAAATCAGGGACGACACTTTCTGCCTTAATTTGATTTTTGCTGAGAAGAGACGTTCTTGAAGCGAAAAATATCATCAAAGCGGAATGTGTCGTCTTTTGTTAGCCTGTGCGGACTGCAGAGGCTATTAGGGGACGACACTTTACGTACAGGCATTAATCCCCCTTTTCACAGAGTACGGCTCACAGTGTTTGGTATTTATTTTTAATTCAAGTATCAATATGCTCAATTGTCTCATCAATGTAAATGCATTAATGATACATTAGTAAAACTAGTATTTCTCAAATGTGGTTTTCTTTAAATACATTCATTTATCCTACTACCAAATGAAAACCGATAGTATAAAAACGATCGCATGTCTAGCGCTACCATAGTTCTAAGCCTCGCTTACACTTGATCTTTATCCTAAACTCACATTATGTTCTCTATACATCCGATGGATATTATGGGTTAATACGTAAACTCATTTAACGTGTATACACTGTACAAACATGGATACAATATTGATAAAGCCCCAACAAAGATTTTGTTTGTGCCTTTCTCGAAGTATAAAATGCCTTTTAAGGTCAAATGTCCTTTATGTAAATAACGCAATAAAATTTACCATTTAAAACAAATATTGAGGATGGATTAATAAAACTATTCCTTCTGTTTGTTCCCTAATGAGACCATTTAATTGTAAATTCGAGAATGTATATTGTTTTAGAAAGATCCACAAGTCACGGTGGTTGCTATTGGCATTGGAAGTGGTGTCGGAGACAAGGAACTTCGTGAAATCGCTAGCGATGCCAATCACACATTCCGGGTCACTGACTTCGACGCTTTAAATCCAATTAAAGCAGAGCTTACTAAGACAACCTGCGACAGTAAGCATCATTGTATCAAAAACGCACGAGTATCGGATGTTTTTGTTAGACAGAGAATACTCAAGTAGTCTTTAAGTGTGAGCAGTTGCTCTCTTAAATACAAACGTTTTGTTACGATAATGTCTGCCCTGATAATTTTCTGAAGTTTTACGAATCTCATATTAAACACAAATCTAATGTGGGGTTATACACATATACCTTATTCCGGGAAAAACAAAATTTCCGTTATGCAACTCATTTTGTGTTATGTTTAATTACCCCGGTAGGAAAAATCTATTGATATCTAAATGTATGTATACGATTGCATATGAAACGTTTATCAAAAGTATATATAAGTGGGAATTAGAGAAGATTTCTACATTTATCACCATTTGGTCTGTGTGAAAAGTTTTGCCCCATGTCAACATTATACAGGGCCGTAAGCGAGATTTTTTACGGTGGGGGGGGCAACCATGGAGGATGCGGGAGGGGTTCTTCCTCCTTATTTTTGTTTAAATATTGCTTTTTTCAAGGTGAATTTTAATGCTTAACACAACTTATTTTGTAATTTCAATTGATGGAATATAACAAATAAATCAGCACCTTTCTAAAGTTTAAAGCTTTATATATTGGTGGGAACAGCATTTTCAGAAATGTATGATATTTGATATGAAGAAGGAAAGCAAACTTTGAAAATAAAAAACAACTTTATAAAGAAATTATCATAAAGCATGACTGACATATAACCATAATACTTTTTTCTCTTTGAAATCAAACCTCCTCTAAAGTTCAAAAGTAAATTCCTAATAAAATGTTAATCATCTACTATACAGTTTGACTTTCACCACCATTAACACGGACAAACCATCAACATTGTCATCCTCTGTGATATTAGATTGGACCTTGAAACGTTTTCTATAACAACCGTTTTCCGTAATTGTTTTTACGTAACTATTTAGATATTGAGCTGATCTTATGGTATCCGAGTCTACCCACATGACCGAAAGATAAAGTGTGAAATTCGTTCCGGCCCATTGATATTTGGCGAAGTTATGGGCCTTGGATAATAACCGTTTTCCTGAGGGTTGTTTCGCAATTATTTCAGATATAAAGCTGTTTATTGTTACCCCGGTAGGGTGGCATATGACAGTTGGACTGTCTGTCCGTCTGTCCGGCATTCCACTATCCAGACTTTTTTTCAAAACGCTTTAAAATATTGACATTATATTTGGTGTGTGCGTCTACCTACAAGACTTTCGGATGAAGTATGACTTTCGTTCCGGTCCATTGTTTTTTTGGCAAAGTTATGGGCCTTGGACTTTGACAAAGAAACTTGCCGGTTCAAATTAATGAATAATTTTCCTTATCACCTCTCTAATTGCTTCCAATATTATATGTTTTTCACAAATTGTGAACGTCAGCAAAATTCAGGCCTACGACCTCGTGTTTAGTTTGCTTCCATTCGCTGCTTCCCTTTCCTTGGCCAGTCAAAAAAGTGTTACATCAACCATCGATAGAAGAAGCATCCACGATCACAATGGGACATTGACTGATAGGGGAGTTGTGTACGAGGCCATATGAAAACATTGCCTATGGGCTTATCTCCACTGGCGAGTAAAATAGCTCGAATCCCCTTGTTTATCATGGACAATAAAAAGAAAAATTATTCTAGGATAGCCCCCCCCCCCCCCCCCAGAGAGGTACCACCTCAAAGATATTGTCTTCCCCTTAAAGAACACCCTGAGCAGAATGATCCTGCAGGATTTGTGTATTCAGGGGATCTTTTTCACGACAGACAATCCAGTAAGTTAATGATTAATAACTATTCAAGTCCTAAATATTGCAAAACGTGGTAAAATGGATGCCTATATATAAGTTAGCGGACAATTGTCTACCTTACCCACTGATAAAGACATTCCACGATTCATGGTTCTTGAAGCTGACACAAACTGGAACAGACGATAGTCCCAAAGGGGAAATTATTCGCCCCTTGAATTATTGTGAGGGTTCAGATATCCGCCTACTTATTTCTGACAGGGGTACTTATCCGCCCCTTGAATTATTGTGAGGGTTCAGATATCCGCCTACTTATTTCTGACAGGGGGCACTTATCCGCCCCTCCAGATTTTATGAGAAGGCACATCTCCGCCCCCTCAAATTAGGGGGCACCGCTCAGGGGAGCACCTCTCCGGGGGACGTTTCTACGGATACCGAGAAAAATTGCAGAAGGTCCATTATTTAAAAAAATAAGTAACTTGACAACCAGCAAGGGGGGAGAGGGCTGCGTACGGGCATCTAATTTCTTATAATGTTATTTGAAAACATCTGGTTATTTACTAATTGATTTTATAGATGCATATGGCTTAAAATGTTCTCCGTAGCGTAATCCATTGTTGTTACGTGGATATACAAATATCCGATAGTTTACTCACATGATAAGGGCATTTAGGGAATACTTCTCAAAATAAAATATTTAAGGACCGGATAGATGTTAAAAACTGTTATATTGAAATGCTTTGAAACACGGCATTGGCCACACACAAACATACTGATAATTTAAACGATACTTTCAAGTAGTAAGTAAGTGATAAAGGATTTATCCTTATTGATAAGGATGGCAATTTTAAATCATATTTCAATCTTAAAGAAGTCAGTCTTTTCAGCTTGCAGCCATTTGTCAGACATTTGCTTCGTCCTGGATTCATCGGGATCAGAGGGTTCCGCGCACTTTCATCAACAACTAGAATTTGTGAAGATGGTGGTCAACGAATTTTCCATGGCTGAAACTTCGAATGCAAACATATGTGTGGTGACGTTTTCCACAACGTCGCAATGTGAAATTCAATTAACTTCGTACAACAACAAAACAGCACTTCTTGAAAACATTCTCAATGTACCATACAGGTGAATGTAAAAACGCGTTTTCCTTTCCCAATTTAATATTAATATATTGTTTGCCGTTAAAGAAAAAGAAATACTATTTACAAAAACATGTTTCCAGTATATGAACTTGACCCTATTTGATTGATTATTATTTGCATTATTTATTCACAAACATGTGTTTGGTTTGTTATTATAATTTTGCAACTGTGTTTATCATGGATACAAGACCCATAAGCATGCACTGTCTGATGTATTTATTTACCACAGGGATGGTGAAACAATGACGCACTTAGGAATTAAAGAAAGTATTGCACAACTTACCGGTTATAATGCTCGAAATAATGCCAATAAAGTCATGATCATCTTAACTGACGGTCGATCAACAGAACAAGCGTTGACACGTCTTGCTGCACAACAAGCACACAGGTAAGTGGTAGAAGTAATAGTAGTAGTAGCAGTAGCAGTAGTAGTAGTAGTAGTAGTAGTAGTAGTAGTAGTAGTAGTAGTAGTAGTAGTAGTAGCAGTAGCAGTAGTAGTAGTAGTAGTAGTAGTAGTAGTAGTAGTAGTAGTAGGAGGAGGAGGAGTAGTAGTAGTAGTAGTAGTAGTAGTAGTAGTAGTAGTAGTAGCAGTTGTAGTAGTAGTAGTAGCAGTAGTAGTAGTAGTAGTAGTAGTAGTAGTAGTAGTAGTAGTAGTAGTAGTAGTAGTAGTAGTAGCAGTAGTAGTAGTAGTAGCAGTAGTAGTAGTAGTAGTAGTAGTAGTAGTAGTAGTAGTAGTAGTAGTAGTAGTAGCATAACCGAAACATTCGTCTTTTTAGTTAGTGTCGTTTTAATAGATATCGTTGCAGGACTTTAAAATGAACCGTTAAACTAAATTTAGATTCACATTTTACATGCTTGATTTACATGCTGGCGACTTCGACTGCACAGACATTTTCGATTTCAGAAGAAAATATCTGGCTTATTTCGCTTTTTCGACACATGTTCTTCTTAACTTGTATTTTATTTTATATTGAAATACATGTTTCATAAGTTTTTTTTACACATTTTATATAAATTAATAAAT
Source organism: Dreissena polymorpha (assembly GCF_020536995.1). Classification (NCBI taxonomy): domain Eukaryota; kingdom Metazoa; phylum Mollusca; class Bivalvia; order Myida; family Dreissenidae; genus Dreissena; species Dreissena polymorpha. The sequence continues at coordinate 128,665,192 of NC_068356.1, read as the reverse complement.
GTTTGACAAAATCGTATAATCTCTAATAAATTAAATTTGTTTCATAAAACAAGAGCTGGAATAGACGTGTTTTCTATCGGGATCGGTTCTTCCGTTGACCGAAACGAACTTGCCTACATAGCAACAGACTGGCATCACGTGTTCGCAGTTGACAAATTTCACGATCTTCCGTCCATTCACCAAGATGTGGTAGACCAAATATGTGCAAGTAAATCACATTTATTGTGTTATTTGATTTGCCCATTTTTGGCTTAAAAGATAACTAGATTGTTCCATGTAGTAATTATAAATACATCAACTTAACGTTATAAGATATACTCACTGAAAATAAAATTATAATTCAAAATAATGATTGCATTATTCCACTTGCTCTGCATAACAGGTACCGGTAATTCACTTGGGAATTGTTTTAAGACAAAGGCCATAAGCAATTATCAAAATCGACAAATAGACAAAATCGGGCATTTGGATCTAGGTGTTTATAAATCGAATATTTAAAAATATTTCGATAAGGAAAAAGAACAGGCTAATCAAGGTCGATACATTACGCAAATGCATAATGCCTGGTTCACCTGCTGAACATTGTATACTTTATAACGACATGTTAATGGTTTAACGTTAAATCTGCATTTCAGAGGGCTTGATTTCAACGACTACAACTTTGCCACCCACCCACACAAAAGGTCGGTAAATCGAACTGTAGTACAATATATAGTTTTGTCTTTTGTAGTTGTATAACTTGAAAAAAGCATCATAGTCGATGCGGATAAACAACTAGGAAACTGGGTCAATTCAGAGATAAATAGTTATTTTCACTTGTTAAAACATACTTGTGATCGAGTCTTGATGAAATTCGGTCAGCAAATGAAGTATTAGGATAAGAGCGAATTCTGATCAATTGAGAGGAAAACCCTAGTTTACATGGTCAAATCATAGACAGATTGTGTAACCACATTGGACGCCACATTTATGATTGAAAATCTTTAGAAACTGGGTCACATGTATGTTAATTGACAATATTCAGGGCGTGATCAAATCTAGAAAAAATTGGGTTACAAAACTATGTGATCTAGTGAAAATATCATTTATGACTTAATCTCGATGTAACATATTCAGAATGCGTTGATTGAAACTTTATATGCCAATCTTTTCTCAGTACGACAATTTAACTTACAATTGTTTTTATCGTCAGATTGATTTTAACCTTGCAAGGACTCGCCTTTAGTGAACACATACCTTTAAAGGTTAAACATTTAATCATTATGAGATATAATAGATAAATATGTCTTGATTATGGTAATAACAATTACATCCTAATGTTCTGAACATGTTTTAAGATATAATTAATAAAAATATATCGATATCATGAACACACATGTAATTTATTTAATAAAATGAATATTCAATATACATAATGTATGGCATCAAATTCGTTGTTTCGTGTGTTTGACGTAATTAAAAATGTGAGGTTGGTTTTGATTTATGTGAACTTTCCACCTGTACGCTTCAACGTCCGTTCTTACTTTCGGCGCGTGTGTCCTCAAACGTCATATAAAAGTTATAATTAACTACGAGCACTTTCTTATTTCTTGTGTTTATGTTCAATGCTTTTATATGTAAACGTACACAATTTGTTGATTTCTTGTGATTATGTTTGATGTTTTTATAAGGAAGCTTACACACTTTGTTTATGTCTTGTGTTTATGTTTAATGCATTTGTAAGTAAACTTACAAGCTTTGTTTATTTCTTGTGTTCATGTTTAATGATTTAATAAGTAAACTTAAATACTTTGTCGATTTCTTGTGTTTATGTTTAATGCTTTTAAAAGAAAATTAACACACTTTGTTTATTTCTTCTGTCAAAAATTGAATGTTCTGTAGTATCGACTACACTGTTCTCTTGAAGGTTAACTTGTTAGCAAAACATGTAATTTATTATTTGTTCAACATAAATGATAAATTATGATGAATTGTCGGAAAATGTCCCTAAAAAATAAATGATCAAGTAATAATTGGTTTATATCCAAAAAATATATAAGATTGATAGAATGTACTGCATTTTATTGAATATCATTTTATCGGTGTATGACCTGTCAGGATAATTATTGGGGAATGAACTGTCTGTAAATGTACGCTTCATTTGCATAATGGCCGACGGCATTGATTCATAATTTTGGCGTAAATTGCCTTACATGTTTATGTGTGTTAGTTTGCTTGTACTGTCTGCTGTCACCTATATTTGTCAACTGATATACTTTGACGTTTCAAGAATAAATTTCCTCCAGCAATTCTTCATTCGAATTAATAAATTAGACGTAAATAATGACACCATAAAATAAATAAATTTTGACCGATGTGTTGCGTTCGATAAAATGCGAATGTAAAATACAGTAAAATTGCATCAGACATAACAACTGCACTCACAAAGAATGTTGAAAGTTGTTATATACATATCAATAAAACTGTATCGGACATCAAGCATACAAACACTGCACTTATAAAAAAAATATATCAGATGTAAGATGCAAGAACAATATGCGGTTCTTTGAAACATATTAACAAATAAGATTTTGGAAGGTAATGATTTCCAGATATTGACTTGTTGTTGTCTAGACACGTGTGCTGCCCACCTGCACTGTCAAAATGGCGGACACTGCCATGGACAACCAGCCGCATACAAATGCGTATGTCCAGCTGGCTTTAATGGGACTTACTGCGAAAGTAAGTGTAACCATATTTATAGTGCTTGAGTCTCCCGTTTTTGGTACCAGATTATATGATATGGTTTCAAGCAATTTCAATTAATGAGTTTTGACATTAAACTTATTAAAATATATGAACATATCATATGCTTTATTAATAAATACAAAGGCCTTGGTTAAGACTTTGGTCGGCGAACAACAATGTATTTACTGATCTCGAAAGATCTACTGCGTCAATATGAATTTTCAACCAAAATATCTGATCATATCAAACGGACTGTTCACAGATGTTCGCCTTTATTTAAGTGACATCATGCCTTAAAGATATAATATAGATTTAAACATCGAAACTGTTAAGCTCCGGTATTATGAAATACAAAGAAGAATTTAACTAAGAATTAAACAGAAAACAGTGTGTGCCCACTGGGACAAATATCATTTGTATACAAGGAATATTGCCATAAACACTCAAATATCACGACTTTTTAAATCGCGATGTACATTTGTTCTTTACATAAGCAGTAAACGTAATATGAAAATGTTAACAAAAACAATAGAAATACTACATATTATTTTATGCTTTCCATTGGTTTATACGGGGGTTTATAGAGAAATATCAGTGAAATAAAACTGGTTTTTCAATGTTTAAACAGTAATTTATTGTGAAATGACGTCATGTTTTTAACGAAATGACGTCATAAATCCAGCGAAATTATCCAGTAAATCTCTTTTACAATGTAAATAAATGGTGAAAAAAAGCATAAAATAAAAAGAAAATTTGTTGGATTCGACGGAATATCGATTTTAATTCACTCGTGATCATGAAAATACATATTTTAGCTCGTGGATGCGCCACTCGTGAAGATCTTATTTTATGTGATCACTCGTGAAATAAAATCGATATTCCACCGAATCCAACAACTATCCTCTTTGTCTATGTCTTTATTTTGTCGTTTCTGTAAGGCTTTTTGATCCCGTATGGTTATTTCGCTCCCTCTGTTTTAGTATCCGTTCAAGTTGAACTATGAAAAAAAAGTAAAAAATAGTTAGTCCGAAAATCTGAGATCAAATATAATTATAACTTTGGCGAATAATTGTACAATTTTGCCTATATTTGTTCTTGGCATTTTGTTCATCTTTATGTTTTGTCACGGTCGGGCTTTTCGTATATAACAAAATAAAACTTTTCGGCGTTTGTTTAAATATCTGGACATGTTTTTAAATGTCCTGAAATAATCTGAATATTTTTTTTATAATGTGTTTCGGCTTAATACAAAGTCAAAGAGTTTTCAATCAAAATAGCGAATAAGATAATAACATTCGTGCAATGAAGCAATACGCATACAACTTACAATTGAAGATGTAAAGCAACGTTATGCGGTCAAATACTCGGCCTTATTACAGATATAAAGTCGCGAGGCATGTGTACAGTGAATTATGCTTAAAGTAAATGAATGGCTTAACTGAATAACAGCATATGATATCCTGAAAACACAGAACTTCATACGGTTAGGTTAGGTTAAACATGTTAAAAGTACTTTTGTATGCAATACTTATCAATATTCTTTAAAAGTTAAAACGTATTGACCTTTTAGCAATACACTCTTTGAAAAAAAATGAGGAAAGTAAAGGAACATGAAGCGTTATTCAATTTCTGAAACTCCGTTTATAATACGTGATTTTCCAGACAACGTGTGTAGCCTAAATCCATGCGGCCCAAATGGCACATGTCAACCCACGACCACGGATGCCCGGTACAGCTGCAAGTGTCAACCCGGGTATTTTGGCACGTCTCCACCGGATCACCATAACCATTTGTTGAGTTGCCAATGTAAGTTAATGCGAAACAACGAACTAATAAACTCAACCTCGTTCAAGTCTTGGAAGCACCGTATCGTAATTATGTCCAGAACCGTATACACATCCCTGGTAAACTGTGAGATATGTGATATGTTCATCTTGTATTAATGTCGTTACCGCGACTCAGTTAGTTATGCATTGTTTTGTTGAAGCAAAGTTTACTCGGGTCTGTACTGTAAAGCCATTTAACAAAGACAAATAAACCCTTTTCAGCGATCTTCTGTCCCCGAATTAGACCTTGAAGACCGTGTCCCACACAGTTGCTACATTCCATTGCGCGCATGATCGTGTTCATTGTAGTGAATCATGTTGTTATAGCAAATCATTTTGCAGTAATGCTTTTTTGGAATCTGTTTTATCCTTACGCTTATTACAAGTGTATGCCTTTAATATTGCAATGAGCTCAAACTACGGTATCTCACCAACGTTTACCCATAAATCAAGTACAATGTTGTTAATTAGGTTATTATCTCGACAATATTAACTTGACGATGACCTTTATGCATTGCCATATTAAAGTATATTTATGATAAATGCATAAGTTGTTGACCATTATGTTCACATGTGCGCCGCTCCTATCTTGTGTGCTTATTCGCGTTGCCTGATTGGAAGCACTGTTTTCATTTTTCGCCAGTATGTGCAGGTAGCGCCTTCATAAAACCTTTGTACAAGTCATTACAATATCGGCTCAACGTGGCAATATTCTTACAAACTTTTTGTTCATTACTTGTTTTCAAATCAATTTTAAAATGGTTATAATTAGGATTTGATTAACAAACAAGAGTTTTCATCTCAAATGAGTGTATGATTGCATACGAATACGTAGGTTAAAATGATCTCTGCTTGACTGCGCAAGTTATCGCATGTTGTTAATCGCACATGTTTAACCACACTGTTTCAAGTGTTTTTGTTATGCGAGTGTATAAATAAATTAATGTTTCGTCGGACAATATCTTTTTATATGCACATTTGTCCGAAAATTGGATGTGTGATTCACATCTCTATGAACATAATGGTTTTTGCATAGGAATCTGTTCAAATTGATAAATGAATATCACACGATTTTGTTATCGACTTATGTTAGCAAATAAAAGTATATTAGAAATCGGATTGCTCGAATTCCGGATGGCTCGAACTATTGCTGTCGGTCCCGGCGAGTTCGAGCCATCGGGTTTCGACTGTATAGGAATATTCGAAATCAACTAGGAATATAAGACACGATTCAAGCGTGTAATTTATATCAACATATTTCAGGTCCGTGTTGGTCAGCTAGAATAACGAGTGAAATTTAAATGAATTAAATGTAATTTAATATTTAAGTGTACATTTATTATTTGCAGACTATGCATGTGACATAGACCGTTGTGCGCCGCACGGTCGCTGCTTGCCCTTCGCATTCTACCCATACTACTACTGCGAGTGTGATGCGGGCTATTATGGTGACTCCTATCAATTAACTCATCGTATGCACGATTGTAAAAGTACGTAACAAATTAACTCATCGTATGCACGGTTGTAAAAGTACGTAACAATTTTCTATTACTACTTAAAAATACTTCATTTTTATTCCCTTTGGCGAATTAATAAAACATGAGCAGATATTTGTCAAAATCACTGTGAGTAGTGTCTCTGTTACAAATGGTTGAGCGATGCTCATAATGCGTCATATGGCTAACACCCTGACATACCAGGTAAAAGGTTTAAAGGCTTTTTCAAAATCGATATACGAATATACTTTATATTAGACAATTAGTGAATTCTTCTCTTGACTATAATATTAATGTATAATTTTTAGCAAAACCTTCTTGTAGTTGTGACACGTTGTCCTAGATATCAAACGAAAATATCAAGTCAGGCTTCATCGATCTAATGAACCAGTGCATGTATCAGTAAAACGTTGACTGTATTTCACAATATATAATTCAAATCCTTAATATAATAAAAAACATTTTTGTAAACAAAAAAACAGGTCATTCTTGCGCGGTTTTTATTTATAGACAGAGCGAAAGATATAGAATCCTAACAGTTCTCCAAACGTTCACGTTTGTTTAATCCCACAGAAATATTAAATAATATCACCACCGCACATGTGTGTACTGGCAAACTTTGACGTTCCTAAATCGCCCCTTTGGGGATTTCTGGAAACCCGAACTCTCAGTTTTACTGAGAAGAATGGGTTGTATGATGCCCGGCGCTGAGCACAACTTCTTAAAACGATAGAGCAAACAAAAAATCAAAGATACAGAAATGTTTTCCTTTGAGCAGTTTGACTGAGGAGCAATTAACTTCAAATCAGCCTTGCATTTCTTTGTCAGGTGGCGACGAAAGCAAATTTTATATTTCTTTTTAATAACGCTCGATTTGTATGCCGCGTTATAAAGGTCCAGCCCACGACCGGATTTATGAAATAAAAAGCTGGATTTTGGTGTATTTTCGGCAGTGATATATGCCTCCTTTGAAAGTGCTTGAGTTTGAAACCACCGCGGCGATTCATGCTTTGTACAAATATTTCTTTTTTGAAATATTGATTTATTATGTTTACAATAACAGAAAGATGAATAATTATTCGATGCAAATAAATTTGGTATCAATTAATTGCATTGGAATATAAGCAATACATTTTAGACGGGATATAGTTACTAAAATTGCGTTATTTTTTTTAAAATAAAGACTTGTTGTAAATTGTTTTATTAATGACGTCACGGCTTAATCAGCACTGAAGGCTGGAAAAAAAAAGCATAACAGAATGGCGGCCAAAACGTCTATGAAGTGCAAATATATTGAGGTCCTGCGTATTGTTGTCTTGATTGGTGTCTTGATGTATATCTTAACATATGCTATATAATTTGTCAAAGTGTGTATCCAACTTTAAGAACAGAACAGAACAGAACAGACAGTTTATTAAGACTTATACAAATGTACATCGTCTAAATACACAAAATATAATACAAAATATTGTCACGTGTCTATATATTACAACGTATGAGTTATGAGTTAAGTATAAGAAAATGTAATCGTCAAATAGATGACGTGCGGCAAAAACAATTCGAGTTGCTTATGTATGTCTATAGGTTTGTCATAAATGTAAACGGTTAATACCCACCGCTGCCCGTTTTTAAGCTTACATAGTGGCACAATGCATATAGTAGAATACCCAATTGCGAGGTGACGCAAGCTTTATACTAAGACCTTTAGTTTGATCATTGACGCGTATTAGCCTTGACTTTTTGTATGATACATTCCACAGATGACGCCTGCATGTATAAGCATTGCCACAACATGGGCGAGTGCATACGGACGAAAACGTTCCCCTTCTACCGTTGCCATTGCATTGAAGGTTTCAAGGGGACGGAATGTCAGGAGCAGATCAGTTAGTGCCTTATCGTAAATATTTTTTTATGAAGTAGTTAAACAACGACGTTGAGTTCTGATGCGAATATATTAAACCACGAGGGCGATATGTTTACTAGTTAAATAGACACGATTAAGAACAACAGCGCATTGTGTAAGGATCAATAATTAGCTATACATGTAATTTGAAATAATTTTGGCAAAACTTGTGTAATCAAAATCAAATTATGTTTACAGCAATGCACCAATAATCTTTTAATTTACTTATGAGTTGAATAATAGCAATACTGTTGCATTTATTTTATTTAAATTAGTGAGAATAATCTTACAGTTGTTAACATATCGAACTGAATACAAGTGTTAACTAGTCAATAGCTAACAAAATTTAAAAAAAATCTTTTTGACTTATTGTTGTTTGACTATTTTTAATAAACACATAAGATAAACATGTTTTTTCTGATAACCGGCTACTATTTTCTTTGCATAATTTTCTTGAGAGTATGGACAATATAATGTACACCATCTTCACGAAACACTTATTATATTGACACAGTCGCAACTAAATGAGTCGTGTTCTGAAAAAACTGTGCATAATTCATGTGCGTAAAGTGTCGTCCCGGATAAGCCTGTGCAGTCCGCAGAGGCTAATCTGGACGACACTTTCCGCCTAAATAAGATATTTTGCCAAGGAGGGACTTCATTTAAACGAAAAATGTCATAAAAGCGAAAAGTGTCGTCCCTGATTAGCCTGTGCGGACTGCACAGGCTAATCTGGAACGACACTTTACGCACAAGCATTATGTGCAGTTTTCTCAGAGCGCGACTCAATTGATTTCTTACGATATATGGATGTCTCTGAAATTTTGGCTATTAAACAACGCGTATAAAATGCTTGTTATGTGTCTAGGCATTATAACACATTATCGTACATAATGAAAAATCATACTGTAGTTTCAAAACAATTCTATTGTAGACACCACCCACACTACGCATGCGCCGCACATCACCCACACTACGCATGCGCCGCACACCACCCACACCCCGCATGCGCAAGGAAACACTACGGCGATTCCTGTGACACAAGCGACTACCAAGCATTCCACGGTCAGTCACGTGACGCATGAAACAACACCAGCAACTGCAACTACAACACTGACAACGAAAGCAACAACAACAGCAGCAACTACACAAGTAAATAACCAGCACTTTCAAGTTTGGTAAAAGTAAAGAATTCATACAGGATTTTAAGCAGAATGCATTTGATACATAAAAAATGTGACAGGTGATAGGATAAGTTAACAATAGACAAGTATCAATTTTATCTGTTTTTAAGCATTTTTGTGGTTTGGAGGAATGTCTGTTTAGTTTGTGTGACATTTGCGCAAGTTTTCCACTTACTATGTGATCTTAAAAACATAATAGTGATTTAAAAGTGAACACCAATACTTTTCCTGCAAAAAAATGTAGATTGTGTTTAGCGGAAAACATATCTTCCATTAAATTATCATTGAACATTAATAACGCTATTCTCTTTTAACACTGTAGAGCGGGTGATTTTCAGCTAATATTATACTTGCCCAGTCACATAACGTGTTGGGTGATTTGGTCTTGAGTTCTTTCTAAGACCATTCTCCCCCTACCTTTGATTCAGATAGGGCAGTTGTCAGTCACTGGCATAATAATGTAAATTGAGGTATCTAGGAAAACTGGTTGTTCAACTGGCTGCCTATAATCATCTGAAAACAAAATGTTTAAAATGGTTCATAAATGCAACCAAATCAAACAACAAAAACGTATATATAATAATCAGCCATATCTTTTAAATGGCAGGCACGAATAATGGCTTTTATAGTGGAACACTGCGCCGAGTTGAATATTTCATGGGGATCAAGCATTCTATAATCTTAAGCCGTTAATATTCATTTCATCTGTGACCATTTTACAGGCGCACACTACCCAAACCACGCATGCGCACGGGAACGCTACGGCGCTTCCTGTGATACAAACAACTGCGCATCATTTCACGTCCAGTCACGTGACGACGAAAAAACAGCGGCAACTGCAGCAACAACAGCGACAACACAAGTAACTGAATCAACAACAACCTTCTTTGCAACCACAACACTTCTTACTGAAGCAGCATCAACTGCAGCTACGACAGCAACAGCAGCGACGACACATGTAACAGAAGCACCAACAACAGCAACAACAACACAAATAGCTGAAGCAACAACAACAGCAGCAACTGCAAAAACAGCAACAACAACACGAATAATTGAAGCAACAACAACAGCAGCAACTGCGGAAACAGCAACAACATCACGAATAGCTGTAGCAACAACAACAGCAGCAACTGCGGAAACAGCAACAACAACACGAATAATTGAAGCAACAACAACAGCAGCAACTGCAGAAACAGCAACAACAACACGAATAATTGAAGCAACAACAACAGCAGCAACTGCGGAAACAGCAACAACAGCAGCACAGGTCAACACTGTCACACCATTTAATCCATATAACAGTGAGTAGTTTGTATAAAGTGCAAAACTAAATATTATACCTTTTAAATTATATTAACTAGCCACTATATTTTTGCAGCTTAAAGTAACAGTACTGCTCAAAATCAACGAAAATTTCGTAAAATATTTCGTAAAATAAAGCTAAAAAATTAAAAATCATTGGTCCTTATAGCAATTGCCAAAATTTTAACGCCAGATTTGGTCTGGTAAAATAGATGTTTGTAGATACAAAATGCTCGTTTTTATTATTGTTTTGCATATTTAATTCCATTTTAATTTCCCGCAACGATATCTGTTCGCACGACACATGAATACTAACATGGTACCATTTTAGTGTTCGTGTGTCGTATGAATAGATATATTCGCCGGAAATTAAATTGGAATTAATTGTGTCAGCAATAAATAAAAACGAGCATTTTGTATCTACAAAAATCTATGTATTCATACCATATCTAGCGTTGAAATTATGGCTATTGCTATAAGGTACACTGATTGTTTAGGTGTTTACTTTATTTTACGAAATACTTTACGAAATTTCGTTGAATTTTAGCGTTATATCTAGAGACTTCAATATAAACCATAAGACAACATATAACAGAAAATACAGTTTTATTATATACCCAGCGATAGCAATGGGAAGTTATTGAGAAACTAATCTCCCTTATTATCGAAATAGGTCCTTCTTTTTAAAATCTGAATTTAAAATGATATGAAGACCGATTGTAACAACATTTTACATCGAAAAGGAAAATGCGTCTGCTTTCGGGTAATGCCGTAGAAAAATCACAAAAGGGGAGCAACTCACATGTTGTAAATTTCGCAAGCCCTCGTTCAAATGTTGATTCTTTCCCTTTTTATGTAAAATATTTATATTTATAACGATGGAAGATTACCAAACATTCTCTATGTGTTTAATGAAGAATACAACACGCTTCAGTATCATAATTATCATCTCAGAAACGTTCCACTACTGTCTGGCCTGTAAAGATGCCGTGTCCCCGCACACGTGTGATCACGTGGCAGAATGCGGAATTCACGAGGTAAAGTTCGCTAACTTGTTCCATGCAAATTCAGATAATTATTGTTATTATAAAATAGTATAGCATTGTAAGTAATATATGCTCTTCGTGGATATCACCATTATGAAGCTCTTAGTTGGATTAAATTAGTTAAAATACAGAACATGATACAATGAGTCGTGTTCTGAGAAAACTGGGCGTAATGCATGTGCGTAAAGTGTCGTCCCAGATTAGCTTGTGCAGTTCGCACAGGCTAATAAGGGACGCCACTTCCCGCTTTTATGACATTTACGTTTAAATGAGGTCTCTGCTTAGCAGCAATCCAATTTAGGCGGAAAGTGTCGTCCCTGATTAACCTGTGCGGACTGCACAGGCTAATCTGGGACGACACTTTACGTACATGCATTATGCCCAGTTTTCTCAGAACAAGACTCAAATTATCTTTCGTACGCAACACTAAACGTAATTATGATAAAAGCACCGGTCTTCGAAGTGGATAGGTCAAGTTGATATCGATCAAATGCGCACTTATCATTTCGGCTTTTCCTGAAAATATTAACCCATTTATGCCTAGTGGACTCCCCATCTTTCTCAATTGGATCGATTTATTTCCAAAATAAGGGATATCTAGTATATTTATTTCTATATTTAGAATATTTCTTACAAATATTTCTTTAAGCAAACAGCGCTGACCATGATGAGACGCCGCATTATGCGTTGTCAATACCTTTTTCTGGACGCTAGGCATAAATGGGTTAAGAAGTGGTTGCTATGAAAGCAATTTAATGAAACTGAACTCATAGCAACACCAGCAAAAGCAACATCACCCATTAAAACCTAAAAACAACTTACTGACGAATTTTATACCAGGGTTGTGCCAGTATTTAACCCTTTCAGTGCGGGAACCGAATTTTAAAGGCCTTTGCAAACAGTTTGGATCCAGATGAGACGCCACAGAACGTGGCGTCTCATCAGGATCCAAACTATTTGATACTCTGATAGTATTCTTAAAAAAATAGAAGAAAATGCTAATTTTAGAAATTCTGCAGACGACATTTTAGCAGACGACAAATTTCCCAGCATGAAAAGGGTTAAGGGTAACACATATTTCCTGAAGCGCACTTATTCGCACATTTATGCATATCGCAAAGAATTGAGAACATAACGACGTCATTTCTAGGAATGCTACGTGGATGGGTTCGTTACTCCAACTGGGCTGATCAGGTACAATCTTGGATGTCGCGATAAAACGGTATGACTATTGAGCTTATGCTTTGATACACCGTGAGTCATGTTCTATTTCTGTGTGTTTGAATATACTAGTAGAGATTTAATCAATCAACGGTTTAATATTAACGTGTACTTGAACAATCGGCGCATGTACGTGTTTATGTAAGGCCTCGTTTATTCCTCTTTTACTTAAAACTGTCCATCCCGCTCCGACCCGATACTATTGGGTATTAAATCCCTGTGTATTAACACCCTGTTGTTTTCTTAACTCTTATCTCAACATCAGATAAAATATTGAAGGTAGCCATCGATGAAGAGAGAATAATACGGATATTGATATGTTATTTTATGGCTGACCAACACATGGAGTAGAAAACCCGGTGGAGGGGCCAGTCATTTTATAACAATGTATTTTATGAAAAACTCGAATAATCCATTCGATGAGTGCTATCTGCTTACAGATACAAATGAAGCAATGTATATTTTAAATTTTCAGGTTTATATTCGAAAAAACAACAATTACCTTCAACGGCTGCGTCAATTCGTTCAATGCGAGATTTGTGATTCATAGCAAATTAATTTAAGTCTTAGACGTAAGCAATTTTCAAGTATAAAATCATAATTGCCATCAATGTGGCACTACAACTAATGTTCAAAACTATATTTCAATATTTTAGACATAGTTGAAGTTAAATCGTATATAAATAAGAAATAAAGATAATTTTAGTCATTGAATACAGATTTGTTTATTTAGCGAGTCTTAGGCAATCTTAAACACGAGTAGTTCTAGTGTTCTATCCGAGTTAAATCACGTATCTGCAATCGACACGTTTCTTGTATTCTATTATTTCCATGATTGTATCAGATATTTTTGTTTATTTGAAGACCAAAGCATGTAAATCGTAGAATTTTTCAGAAATACGCGATAAACACCAAATGGTGTTATGAAAATAATAACGTCATTGTTCTCACAACTTTATCCAGGCAGTGCTGAAATAATGCTAATTTAACTCATGTCGTGGCTATTTCGACAATGCATGCCCATTGACTTGATACACATAAATACTTGGTATGTTTTACAGGATTGTAGTACTCCTCACAATCGTGACACTGTTAGCGCGGATGTCCTTTTGACTGTCTGGAGTTCGTCGCCGGATGTTCCCGCTGACGCCGCCGATGACTACCATGACACTGGGATGCCAATCATCTGTTCAGTTTGCTGTACCGGAAGTTTGTGCAACAGCGGTGGCTGTGGAAACTCACGTGAGTTCCATTACGTGTATATGGCAAATGCAATCTTTGTCATGAATAAACGTAAAGTGAATGGACTACGTTAGGGATACATAAATATGGTAGCATCCATGTTCGTTAAACATGTGAATACATATTTAATTGTTAAACTATTTCGTGAATACATGTAAACATATACCTACATTCAGGAAAATACAAAGTTTTACTGCTCTTACTGTATCGCATATATCTTTACGCGAACGTTTATCTGCCATAGTGTGTGATGACATTAAACGCTTTTATTTACATCTCCGTTGCACGTCTGCAGAGTTTGATAACCTCACGTCCGGTTCGCGTGGTCCTGTCTGTTTCGACTGCTATCAGCAACTCACTACCGACGACTGTGATAAAATACGGATGTGTGGGCGAGATGAGGTATACAATATCGTGTCATTTCGTCTTATTATGTCCCCCACCCACTATAGTGGGGGACATATTGTTTTTGCTCTGTCTGTTGGTGTGTTTGTTTGCCCGAACTTTAACATTTGCCATAACTTTTCAATATTGAAGATAGCAACTTCATATTTGGCATGCATGTGTATCTTATGGAGCTGCACATTTTGAGTGGTGAAAAGTCAAGGTCAAGGTCATCCTTCAAGATCAAAGGTCAAATATATGGGTCAAAATTGCTCATTTAATGCACACTTTTGCAATATTGAAGATGGCAACTTGATATTAAGCATGCATGTGCATCTAACGGAGCTGCACATTTTGAGTGTTGATAGGTCAAGGTCATCCTTCAAGGTCAAAGGTCAAATATATGGGGACATAGTGTTTCACAAACACATCGCTTGTTTTTATTCATAACTAGCTCGAGAACGGGTTTGAAAGTCGTTGGAACGAGTATGTCGTGGGAACTAATACGTTACTCAATACAACTTTATAGATTATGAATGGGAAAGATTTATTAATTCGACGGGTACGACTCGTTGGCGTAAATGACCCTACAGGGAGCGCTCTTTTATTATTTGCAATACTTCAATGTTTTTTTTAATGTATTTTCCTTATTTTCATCATATTTGATCCCTTTATTCTAAACCAATATTCCCGGCACCAATAAATCTGCGCCCCCCCGCCATATTTCCCTGAAAACTAGTCTAACCCTCAACAGTCGTTTGGGCTTAGTTTCACCGTCAGTTTAGAAAAGCTTACAAACCTTCATCTTTCTTGGCAATGTATTTCGTCATTCAATCATTCAGGTTTGCGACCTAAGGACGACATCTGTGGGAACGACCAGTGACGTACTTTGGAAGACATCGTGTGTCAGTCGTCTGGTAAGGCTAGGGGCAGTTGTTATAACAAATGGTCTTAATTGATTACCCGGTATTAACTTAAGACGTACATATGTACTTCTCTGGTCGCATTATTACATGAACAATCCAACGAACGCTGCTTCCAAAAAAAGTTTGGGCATATGTCTTACAACATTTGACTGTATATATGCATACCTACCAAAAGCAATAAAATGAAATAAAATATAAAATGTAAGTTACCAGACATATGAGAACAAGTTAGCCGCATATGAATTATTTTAGCGGACTCGTGCACACAGTTGATTATTCCTTAAACCAAACAAATCTGTTGAAACTGAGTCATTTTAGGAATGCTTTTTATTTGCTTGTGCTCTTGGCATATAATAAGTTTTATCTATAAATTATGTAACGCAACCGTTCAATTTCTACGAAGTAGAACAGTATCGAATAACACAATTAAACATATGCTTAAGTCAGCATAACGCTATAAATAGAAAATGTAACAGTATTACACTTTACTCAACAAAGCCGTTAAAGTTGCATACGTAAGCCTTTAATGGTGGATATAAACCTCGAAATTATGGGATCTTACATTTGTTGATGAATAGTGTATATAATAATTTATGAAATATTACAAAGTTGCACATGATCGAAATACTTTGTTCTGGATTTTATTTTTGTGACGTGGGTCTTAGTTATTGTGTCGTGATGACGAGTTTCCCATAATTATCGTTTTAGATATAATTTATATTGATTATAGGATTTAGGATTTATTTCCAAATACATCGGGGCAGAAATGCCCATGAGTACACAAAAGTATACAAAAGATGTTCTACACATATGAATGTCAATGTCATAATAAAACATGCATATTGCTACACAATGTTATTAAGTACAATCGTATTATCTTAAAAAATACAGAGACATCTGTACACATGAACTGTTTTACAATCCTATTATATATCATTTGTAATATAATACGTAATACAGAATAATAAATGTACTGAGGAAAATATTTTTGAGTTAGCATGTTATGTGTTACATGTAGGTTAGCGTGTTAGAGGTATGTACTATGATACTGCTTAAATTATTCATAATATGTATGGTATGTATTTCTCAATTTGAAAGCTTTTTTTAATAAACATTGCCAGGCTTCTATTTATTTTACTATAATTGCACTGAAGAAGTTCGTTAAATTTCGGTAAGTTTGGTCTGACATAGTAATATTTGTTAATGTATTTTTTCTTATTTCAGTGTAAAGTGGGCATTCAAATACAAAATGGAATTCGTCCTCAAACTTATGTCATGTACACCATGTTCTATTTTTTATATTATTATATTTTATTATTATCCATTTATATATGAATATGTATACATTAAGTCTAACTGTTATATATGTTTTATTATGAAGCGCGAGCAAATTTGACTGTGTTTTTAATTAAAGGGATCTTTTCACGCTTTGGTAAATTGACAAAATTGAAAAAAGTTGTTTCAGATTCGTAAGTTTTCGTTTTAGTTATGATATTTGTGAGGAAACAGTAATACTGAACATTAACCATGCTCTAATATAGCCATTATATGCATCTTTTGACGATTTTAAAACCTAAAAATTATAAAGCGTTGCAACGCGAAACGATTGCATAATTTGGAGAGTTCTGTTTTTGTCGTAAAATTTTGTGAAACTACGAAGATTGCTTATATAAGGTTAAAATACGTCAAGAATGTGTACTCGGCGGAATAGCTCAGTAGGCTATAGCGTTTTTACTTCAGGACTCTGGCAGGACTCCAGGGGTCACTGGTTCGAAACCTACTCCGGGCAATGTTCTTTTCCTTTTTTTATTTTTTTTTCTTGATTTTTTACTGGAGCTTTTATGATCCAATGTTTACATTTATCAATATAAAGCATTTAATGAATAAGTTAAAAAAATGCCAAAATCTGTGAAAAGGCCCCTTTAAGTCGTAACATACTTTCGTTATTCTTTAAATTGAGTTCTTTCCATTTGCCCACACAATCGATGTTCGATTAATTACATTGCGCTAAGATCGCGTTCCTCTTAAATGTTGCGACTTGTATTTATTAATTTACAAGAACGACTCTAAAACGTCCAAACGATATAGATATATTTTAAAGGGATCTTTTCACGCTTTGGTAAATTGACAAAATTGAAAAAAGTTGTTTCAGATTCGCAAATTTTCGTTTTAGTTATGATATTTGTGAGGAAACAGAAATACTGAACATTTACCATGGTCTAATAGAGCCATAATATGCATCTTTTGACGATTTTAAAACCTAAAAATTATAAAGCGTTGCAACGCGAAACGATTGAATAATTTGGAGAGTTCTGTTTTTGTCGTTAAATTTTGTGAAACTACGAAGATTGCTTATATAAGGTATAAAATACGTTCAGCATGTGTACTCGGCGGAATAGCTCAGTAGGCTAAAGCGTTTTTACTTCATGACTCTGGCAGGACTCCAGGGGTCACTGGTTCGATACCTGGTCCGGGCAATGTTCTTTTCCTTTTTTTAATTTTATTCTTGATTTTTTTCTGGAGCTTTTACGATCCAATGTTTACATTTATCGATATAAAGCATTTAATGAATAAGTTAAAAAATGCCAAAATCTGTGAAAAGGCCCCTTTAAAGGTATATTCATGCCAGGTATATGTACATGAATGATTCATGAATCGGACGCACAGCATAGTTTATACATGAACTGCAATAAAACACATACATAGCACATATATAATTAATTATTGATACATTTTTTTACAGATAGTTTGTCGCATCTGAACAAAGTCGGCGCATAACACATTCACAACTAAAATCGTTTTGCTCTTTATATTTTACAAGAAAACAAGTTTCTCTACATTGCGTTCTTGACAAACATTCCCGAAACATTATGTCACCATAGCTTATGAGAAATAACGCTTACGCAAATGTATTTGATTTATTGCAGATTATGAAACAAAATCGTCGAGAGCTGAATACTTTTTAATCGACCATTTCGCCTACCCAACATTAAGCTTCAAAGAACGCTGAGGCTGATTAATCAAGATATGGAGTGCTATGTTAAACACTATTTATCTTTTAACAATACGTTTTTAAAGCATCACAAACCACACACAAAAATAAATAATGACGTGTGCGCGCAGCGGTTTGTACGCGAGCCTTGGCGACCCGGGTTCAAAACTGGTACCGGATATCTTTTTTTTCTCTTGGTACTCCAGCCTCCGCAAAAGCGGCAAGGTAAATTTTTGGGAAGGATTACTTGGAACAGTTTTTGCAAAGTGCGTTGATGTCTTTTTGCGTTTCGAAGTAGATGACGTCCTAAAGCGTTTTATAAGCTGCCGTGTACAGCCATTTATGTGTACAAGAACATTTCAAATTTTGGTGTGGTCTTGCGCTTTTGCGGAGGCTGGAGTACCAAGAGAAAAAAACGTATATCCGGTACCAGTTTTGAGGCCGGGTCGCGTACAAACCGCTGCGCGCACGCGACAGCGGTTCACAAATCTCACAAGAATCATAATTTTATTGAATTCGCCGGAATTTGCTTTATTTTGGAAAACCCCACTGATCGGAGGATCCAGACAAGGCTGATCCAACTAAAAGGTTAAAAAAAATCCCGTACCGTAACAACTATACGTTTCTGATCGAAAAACAATATTTGAAAAAAACGGGTCTGCGTTGGCACTTTTTAGCGGATTAAGTGTATACTTTGTCAGTTGATTCGTGTTTATAAATATGTAGAAACATAGAATGGCGATGTCAAGACACGTGATTTACCTACCTTGTTGTTTTTACATCAAGTAATATATCCATGGATTCCTCGAACCGCATGTAACGGATCTGTGGTGTAAGTCAAATTTTAGAAAAAATTGAGACAAAGTAAACCTATTAAAATATTGTGATGTGGTTAAATAATTCTGAAATGGTGTAGATTGTTATTAATTCTGAAATGGTGTAGATTGTTATTAAGTACATGTGGGAATTATTTTTAAAAAATCGACACTCGAAAGGGGCGCCCCTCCTTCCGCCAACCATACCGATGTGCCTGAAAAAAAATCCTTATAAAAGGCCTTGATTAAATGGTGGTTTTTCAACATGGTGAAAATTGGAATAAATTAAATAATTACGGAAAATAATTGATATTCGTTAGTAGTTTTTTTTAACATGACAAAAATTATGGTCGTCACTTAAATTCATGGGCTTCCAATATTAACCCATTTATGCCTAGCGTCTATATAAAAGGCCTTGGCAAACAGCGTAGACCCTGATGAGACGCCGCATGATGAGGCGTCTCACCAGGGTCTGAGCTGTTTGCTTTAATGAATTTCTATAAGAAATATTCTAAATATAGAAAAAATATTCTAGACATCCCTACTTTTGGAAATAACTTGATCCAATTTAGAAGGATGGGATAGTCCACTAGGCATAAATTGGTTAATAAAGGCATCGTTCAATGAATGCGCGTCGAGTCGCGATTGTGTCATGCGTTGCAATACAAAAGTGAGCCGCACTACGCAAAGTGTACCCCATTATCGACCTGTCAGATAAGCAATAAGCACCTGTTATGTAAACACGGCACGTCACTGTATGACATATGAGCCAATTAGGTGCACTCCATAAAACAGATTTGAACTTGAGTAAGCATTTGAGATCAAGGGCGAAAATATTAATATATGAAGGAATACATTTTTGTTTTAAACTGTTAATTATGTGTTCATTTTAAGAAGATTGCTAATAAATTTACGTATGTATTTTGTATACTATGTATAATGTTTAGGTTTCACAATGGTACGGCTATTTACAAACAAACACCATAGCATTGTTTTGGGAAGAAAGATATCAACATATACTGTATGCCGTATATATTTATGTTTTTCTTACAGATGTGCCCCGCTTTGAGTCAGTCAACAATAAACGGACATACGCGACAATCAGGTAGTTAGTGGGATACTGTGAAACAGATCGAATATGCGGTGTTAGCTTAAATAGAACATACCCGACATGTTTAGCAAGTATGATTGGAAAATACCTAGCATGCGGAGTTAGCGTACTTTGAACAGATCTGACATTAGTTTTTACACTGATTTAAACAGATCTGAAATGCGTAGTTAGTGTGATTTGAACGGAACTGATATGCGTGAAAGTGTGATTGCAACAGATCTGACATGCGTATTTAGTTTGATGGGTAAATATCTGACATGGATAGTAAGCGAGATTAAACCAGATCTTGCATGCGTAGTAAGCGTGATTGGAACAGATCTGACATGCGTATTAAGCGTGATTGGAACAGATCTGGTATGCGTAGTAAGCGTGATTGGAACAGATCTGACATGCGTATTAAGCGTGATTGGAACAGATCTGACATGCGTATTAAGCGTGATTGAACCAGATCTTACATGCGTATTAAGCGTGATTGGAACAGATCTTACATGCGTAGTAAGCGTGATTGGAACAGATCTGGCATGCGTAGTAAGCGTGATTGGAACAGATCTGGCATGCGTAGTAAGCGTGATTGGATAAATCTGACATGCGTGGTTTGTGGGATAAGAACAGATCTAACATGCGTAGATTGAGTTATTGGAATATATATAATATGCTTATTTAGCGTGATTGGAACAGATTGGGCATGCGTAGTAAGCGTGATTTTAAACATATCTGATAGGCGTAGTTAGTGTAATGAGAAAAGGTCTTACATGCGTAATAAGCGTGAAGCTGAGTTCCCACTGCCGATCAGATCAACTCGATCAAGCCGGACCAAGCGTTCGGGTACTGGTCTGGTTCGGTCGGCATGAGTGGTCGGGTGCGGTCGGGTATGTCGGCATTGGTCGGGCTTCCTACCCGATATTTTTTGACATGTCAAAAAATATCAAGTAGCGGTCAAGTAGGAAATGGATCAAGTAGCGCTCGGGAAGTGGTCGTGTATTAGTCGAGTAGAAGATCGAGTTGATCGTGAAGCAATCGTATGACGATCGGATTGACATCTTTTACACGATCTAAACCCGATCCACTCGACCTCTACCCGAGTAATTTTAGATCGCTTTATACGACTGTAGTACAACCATCACGATCTGGTCGTGTGAAGATCTGGTGGCGATCGAGCTGAGGTCCACTTGGTCGAGCTGAGATCTTAAAGGGCTCGCGTATAGGTCAAGATGATCGAGTGGAAATCGGAAAGATGGTTGAGTGGACGTCGTGAATGAGTCATGTGGGGGTCGTGTGTTATCGACAAGAGGTCGAGCCGAAGTCGTTTATACCCATTTTTGTCGAGCTTGGTCGGGTTTGGTCGGGAAATTTTGGGGATCGGGGTGATCGAGCTGATCGGATCGGCAGTGGGAACCCATCTTGATTAGAACATATTTGATATGCGTAGTTAGTGTGATTAGAGAAGATCTGAAATTCGTAGCAAGTTTGATTTGACAGAATACGACAAGCTTGAGTAATTGTTTTTATTTGATAAACTAGATAATTACCCGTTGAAACAAGTTACTATTGAAATGAAAAAAACATATTTAGTCCATGGCAGGACAAACACATTTGAGCAAACACTGTTATTAACATAGGAAGCGAGATACTTAAAAGGGCTCGTTCCCAGATTTTCGTATTTAAAAAATACATTTAATTAACATACAAATCTGTTTTATTTGCAATAGTTTAAGATCATAATTGTAACGAGTAATACATAGATAAAATAGTCCACTAGTTAAAAACTGGATTTTAATCTACCTTATAAAATGTTTTACAGTTTTTAAAAACAATTCCTTTTTCCAGTTTCACATTTAGCTTAGGCATGTCTCAGTGCTCCATATAAATGAAAAATCTGTAGATATTGATGATTGCTCGATCAACTCAAATACATATTTAATCGTTATTTCATTTTCAGCGAACTTGTGCTGTGAATCAGATCTATGTAACAACATTGCCGTATGATGTCATATGGACCGCAGTGTACCGCTTATGATCGTGCACTAATAAAAATCAACTAAATACATTTTCAAGTAATAAAAAACGTTTCTTTGTTATTTAAAATCCATCATGCTTGGCAGCAAACGCTTAAATAACATTACCAAACATTGGCGGTTCTTTATCGTATATAGACTAATTGTATGCAATAGGCTTAGTAAACAATTCCAATAAAACGATCTATTCTATGAAATCTATCTTAAGGTTCATGGGGGGGGATACATTTCATTAAAACTTCGCTTTGGTTTTTCTTCATTGAATGTGGTACAATATGGTAAAACTATATATCATTTTAAAGCTAAAGACGGATAGAATAACATAAACACATTTTTGACATTCAATATTTGTGTGCTTTATTCATATTTTGGTTTAAAACCAATACATTATTACACTTATTTACAAAATCTCAATCTCAAGTTAGGAAGGACATGCACTACCTGAAGTTGAATAAATACAAAGCTATATACATATACAAGGTCAAGTTAGCAACATTTCACAGAAAATAATTGTCATAAAACAACAAATGAGTTTTTATTCAACTGCCTTTTTTGGATAAATATCATAAACAAAGTTCTAAAAATAACTAAAACGTAACTACTTTTTAAAAATCCAGGTATGGTGGATAATAAGAGTCACAATTCTATTTCAAAGGCTTAACAATTTTGTTATTTACCTCTCAACCAAAGTGCAAATTTTAAACCATCTCAAATTGAAATAGATTGCAGACGACATATAACATTGTAAAGGAATAAAGAAATTGGCAAAACTATTGATTTTATATTTCGATTCCTTCTACCCATTTTGAAAGCGTGACCATCGCTGTGATCCGTAGAAAAACGTGCAAAACAAATCGGTTGAAACCACGTGCAGTGGTGAGAAAACCGGGTATGTGTATACACATTCCTGAGAAAACACATGTACTTATTTTGACAGTTGGGTGGCAACTAGTAAAACAACTATTAACATTAATCAGCAAGAGATCGCACTAAATAACAAAAATGACCACGTAGAGATATCATCACTTACCCTATTTCAAATATTTTCCAGCTGAAAATTGTCCCCCACACGTCATTTTTAGTTTATTTGTTTTGTTTTTCTGGAGCCGAAGTGCATCTCACAGAATATCCATCCAACTTCCGTTGTTTTCACTTTCGTTATTAAAAACTCCGTTTAAACGAATTATTTCTACTTTTAGATTGTTAAAGCGATGTATTATTATATATTATCGATAAAATAGTATACCGTGATGAATTGAACGGAGTTGCGTATCGATCTTTCTGTCAGTCTGTAAGCGTACTATTTTATGCGCAATAATATAAGTACAGTGATTCGACAACGATTGTAAACATTGGTGAAATGCTTCTTACATTCTTTTGAGTGTTTATGAGGTCTGATCGTGCAGTTTGCAAACATCAAAGGAAGATAACAATCCAGTGCATTTGTCATCGTCAACCGTTTGGAATGTCAATTAGGCGATGAGTGAGTTTTTAGCATGTTTCTTTCTATTTAATTAATTTAAAAATGGCTGCCCCCATGGTGATGAAATGACATGTGTTCGAGTTTTGATATTTCTAGATATGTGAACTTTTTTTACTATTCAAGCGTAACTTGCCCTCGTCAATGTCGATATTATTCACTAGTTATATAATTTTCCGCCGAAATACGTGGAATAAACATGATTCAGATTTTTGAAAATAATGAATATTTTAGTGTTAAAATCGCTTTGTATTTTGATTGATTTTGTGGATGTTATGATACGTTGATGTTCAAAATTGGTAGCAGTTTGAAGGAAAAACATCCTTTCAAGCATATATGTATACATTTTCAATGTGGCACTCTTCCTTTAGTCAAATTTGAGTTCAATGCTAGGGGTCCCACATTTTTCAAAATGAAGCCTCTACATGAACCTTAAATATACTGATATTCGGCACGCACCATAAAACATAGTTAACACGTAAAAAAACGTCTTTGATTTAATATTATTCAGTTTAAAATATTAAGACTGATAATATCTTAGCTTTCATTATTTTGCATAAAAGCATGACGTATTGACCTGGCCCCCTGGGCCAGTTAAGAATAACGTACGGTATTAAAATGATTAACATCAATATACTATTGTAATCAATGCTTTATTTAAATTAATCGTTGTTCTATGCAAATTAAACCATGAAAGTATATTCTTCCGATACATGTCAATCTATAATAATTTACGGTTTTAGTACCGAAATTAATTAAGTATGCTTAGATGCAGTCTACTATAGTTAATTTATTTATCTATACATGTCAAATTACTAAACAGTCCTGGCTGTCTTTTAACAAGTTCCTGAGAACATGCAAAGTTACTGCGTCGTCATAGCCGTATAATGGTATATTAAAATGTACATGCACACGTATTGGAAATGGTAGCACATACTGTGCGAAAGAACGTAGACTTTTTACTTAAAATGTACATGCACAAGTATTGGAAATGGTAGCACATACTGTGCGATAGAACGTAGACTTTTTACTTCGCACCATCCATACACACTTTGAACACAGTACGAAGAATCAGAGGTCTAAATCATCATAGATCAAAAACCGCGCTTAATGGAATTATTTTTGACAAAAGAATCGATGTAGAAATTGACCAGTCGATAAGGGAAAGCAAACGCTTGAAAACGATTGTAGCCGGTTTATAAACAACAAAGGCTATTCTACATATTTTTTTAATTAAAGAGGCATCAACACATAATACTGACTATCCGAATGAAACATTATTAACCCATTTATACCTAGCGTCTAGAAAAAATTCCTTGGGTCTGCGCTGTTTGCTTAATGGAATTTCTGTAAGAAATATTTTTAATACAGAAATAAATATACTAGACATCCCTAATTTTGGAAATAAATTGATCCAATTTAGAAGGATGGGAGAGTCCACTAGGCATAAATGGGTTAAACATCTCGTGGAAAGGAGCGCTCTCTGCTATGAAAAATGTCAATGATAATAATGATACGATAGTCCGATATGGAAATGTTGGAACGATTGTCCAATACTGACAGGCTGGTACGGTTGTACGAGGTTCCGATTATACGCAGACGTAGTGGTGGTTCGATGTTACATGGCAAAGTAGTACGATAATGCGTTGGTGACGCGGGGTACGAATGTGCGATAATGACAAGGTGGCATGATTCTTAAAGTGTTGCATGATGATCAGATGGTAGTGCGATGGAACGGTGATGATAAGATGGTTAGATAGTACGATAAATGCGCGATGACGCAATCTGGTATGTAATTACTGCACATTTCTCAACACTCAAGTCAATCACGTTTGTCGGTTTTACCCGAATGCCCAAAATAACAACGTGATCACAAATACGCAGGATTTTGGCATCCTGTGTAATGAAAAATCCTACAAAGAACATAGTTTGTGATCAAAATATTCAAATGTAAATCATTTGTGTTTAAAGACCCGGCTTGAAATGTATGATTACACAAAGGGTGTACCATTCAGTATGTTGGTCAAACTGAAAGCTCTTTTTTCTCACCTGAAACATTTTATCTCAGCCGACTAAGCAATGATTGAGTGCATATTTTGAATCTCAGTGGAGCCCAAATCATGCACCATTGGTTAAAACCTCCAGATTCAGAAGGATGTATTGAACTTAGTATCACTAATCTAGGCCTTTTCAGCAAGGGGCATTAGTTAGACATTCATTAAGCAAATACATCAACATGCAAATAACACGATGCATCGATGACAAAAGGCTTTGCTATTCAACAAAAGGAATAATTTTAAGTTGATCGATGTGCCACAGTTAGTGTGAACGTACAGTTAATGTGAACCTGTGATACACCAACAACATTGAGTTGGCATTGAGTTCTTGCAATCCACATAAAGAGCACATTAAAAATGATACATTCTTAACCTGTGCTTAATGTATATCTGCGGGTTTGACGTGGTTTCAATTAATTTCGGCAAGATTTCTAGTTTAGCACATTCGTATGTGAAGTTACTGTTTACTGTTTTTTTTTTCAAAATTACATTTATTGATCATGTTATGTTGAAATTAATTCGATTATCTCAATTTGCAAGGAGTGACTATGATTCGTATTGCAGCACGTCATAGAAATAAGTTTCAACTATTGTTATTGCTATATTTACGCTTGCGATAATTATGATATGTATGCTGACCATGAATATGATTATAATGATACATATGGGCCGTGCTCTGTGAAAGGGAGATTTAATTCATGTGTGTAAAATGTCGTCCAAGATCAGCCTGTGCAAGCCTCACAGGCTTATCAGGGACGACACTTTCCGCTTTTATGACATTTTCTGTCGAAAGAAAGTTTCTTATTGGCAAAAATCCAGTTTCAGCGGAAAGTGTCGTTCCTGATTGACCTGTGCGGACTTATTTTATAAAGGTGACACTGACGAAGCGGATGATGATTTGTATGGTGTTGGTGATTGTGATGCTACTGCTGCTGCTTGTAATGATCAAATGATTATGATTGTGGTAGTCAAACGGCCAAGTATGATATTCAAAATGTACACATGCATAATTGTCTATGTACAAATAAACGCATTGTGTAAACAGCGTAAGCGCTGCTTATTTTATATTCGTTTTGCTTTACGGCGACCAGAAACACAGCTTTGGGCAGATTTTGCTGAACTTATCTCTCAAAAAAAAAAAGTACATAGAGCGTTGAAAACGACCAATCGCATGTAACGTCATATTTGACCCAAGTTCAAAGAAAGGTGTCTGATCTTGATCTTTGCAAACAACAAATGAATGAAGATAAGCTATGAAACGTTATAAAAAATGTTAAGACACGCATGCACGCCCACATACAATTCACACACAATTGGAAATTGTTTGTTGTAACAGCACGCTTAAAAAGATTGCTTGTGTGACAATTGTTTTTGTTTTTCGGCAAGCGTCTGAAATACGATAGCCGGGCGTTGATTTTATTCTGTATGTCCAGATGTATAGCCTTTTATAAATAATATTGTACGATTAACTCCATAGAATAACTACTCAAATTAAAGAAAGTAAAAATATTTCTCCTTTATTAAAAACTATTTTTACAATGTAATTTGACTCGGATTTTTTTTGGAATGATTATGTCATCGATCACTTTTCTGACGCGGACCATTACTATTAAATACTATTTAACGGCAAATTGCATAAAATGTTACAGCGTTTTTATCCGTTTTATAACATGATATCAATACACGGCCTGAAGCATGGGATAATGAAATGTTTAAATTCTTTCTGAAAAGACGAGGATTCGTTTGGGGCTCATTTGTTTCGGAAGTATTTAATGTGATTTAAATTGTTATGTAACAAGAGTATTTTACAATTTATGGACATCATTAACCATCTGGGAATTAATGAAGTCCATAAATTGTCAACAAAATTTTTATATAACGTTTATTCCGCGATGAAAATCCCTAATGTGTGCTCGGGTGTTTTAATACAATTTATGATGGATCAACAAAATCAAACACATTTGACTAATTGTGAAACTGAAACCACCAAAGGACTAGTCTTATGGATTGACGTTGATGTTACAAAATGGAGAAACATTTTTCTTTTTAATTATTTTTTATTTAGCAGGCGACGGAAACATTATACGCTGCCAACTGTACGTGGCTACATACATACATACAACCAGAAATCTGGTTGAATAGTATGCATACTTATGATACTACATTATTTCCATAGGGAAGAATTTCTTTTTCTTGATGACATTGTTGTTTCACATCATTATCATCGGATGTAGCATATTGTGTAATGGAAAGCTAGTAGGTTATGCCTGATAAATATGATATATTTATTACAAACATAGAATATGGTATGAAATCTATGATAAGATGCAGATGTTACCAATGGAAACAAAAATAAAAATGAACACATTACTAAGCTAGATTCATAATGATATTGGAAGGGATAGATAGACGGTATTTACCCGTAATGACAACATAAATACAATAATTAAAATAAATGCTTATATTAACAATAGTTTACCTATAATACGCATATATATATTTATATAATAATATTAAGCAAAAATAGACTGATACAATCGTTAGGAAAAATTAGATACTATTTAAAAAAATATTTATGCGATTCACGCCTCCAGTGTAATTCGAACCCACGTATATAGCAAAATCGCATTCTTTGATAAGAATTATTTAGCACTTAATGTACCATTATCTTAAGTGCGCATACCTATTTCGGTAATCACATACATACTTATTATCAATTTTGAGCGCGCCTGTTTTCGGAGAAAACCCGAGATATTATTTCATAGCCAGCTCGTCGTGTGGTCCGCCGTCCACGTCGTGCTAAAACCTTATCATTTTGTTAACCTTTTTCAACATTGGCTCTAAAATGAAAGTGCTTTTACCTACAACATTGAAACTTCATATGTAGCTGCCCCCAGATGACTACACATCACGCCCATTTTAGTTCACTAGCTCAAAGGTCAAGGTCACTGTGAAAAAAAATATGACAAGCTTTCATTTATTGTAAACTGCACTCGCAGCCGAGCGTTGGCACTCGTTTTACGGTTCTCTTGTGTAACATATTTGCAACCTAATATTGTGTCCCGTTTTTAAATCGAAAACTTTGTAACACAGATTAAAACTCTATTATGCTACGTGAAAGAACCCTTATATATTTGTTGCGGCAGTTCACGTAGCTCAGATTGTTGATTTCTTAAATGTTCAACCTGGATTCTTAAGAGCATGCAGTTAAGATCATGTTTATTTGACTTCAATATTGTGTAATACGATGCAAATCTGCAAACAAAAACAATTCACAATTTTGCCGTCAATTTTAATTTGACACTGTTTAATATGAACCCCAAACATTATAACATAACTGTAATAAACATTACTGTTTTTATTAAGTATGTACAGATTTGTATCGTATTACACAATATTTAAGTCAAATGTACATGATCTTACCTGCATGCACGAAAGATCCAAGGTTTAACCATTTAAAGGTACCGTCACCCACGACGACGAAAAAAAGGTTGTAAAAAACCGTATTTTTTACAATTATTAATAAATATTGATGAAAAAATCACGACTAGTATATTATATTACTTGAAACAAGTTCATATTTTCAGTAATACAATTTCGCGATGTGAAATCGAAAGTACATCGCGAAAATAGGTGAAATAAAGATATACACACTATAAATAATGCAAGTAGATTGAGCATTTTATATATAAAATGTATACAATTCACTACGCATGCACAATTTGCATTCCTGGTTGTACCACGTGATGATGATGATCAAAATACTGGCGTGAACTAGTAGTTACCTGGTACCGATAGCCAGTAAAATTTATTAACGAATTTACTAAAAATATGAAAACTTTACAACTTTTTTCATGTAATGTAATATACTAGTCGTGATATTTTTATCAATATAAACTAATAATTGTATAAAAGTACGTTATTTTACAACTTTTCTTTTCTTCGTCGTCGTGGTTGACGGTACCTTTAAGGTGAATAAACTTATCACTAATAAGTTATCGATCAAAATAAAAATGAAAACTGTCTACCGGAGTTATAATAATTTATAAATCTCTTTGTATAAACTACACTTTTTTATATGCAACATCCCTGTACATATTGTTACACGCTTAACATTTCAACAAACAATTGTGTAATCAATCATATTTATGTTGTGCAAAAGGTAAGACCATGCAGTCAAAAATATCGTGAAGTCTGTATTGTGTTAATGTAAAAAAATGATATGTAAAACGTTTCCGTAAAAATTAACTTACTTTGGCATCTAATTTAAACTAGTTGTAAACATCCATCTGAATAAAACTTTTATCATATATAAATTCAAATATGCGTACATAGTTAGTGATACAGATAAATGGATATTCTCCATAATTAGCTTGGAATCCGCCATTTACTTGTATTGATTTTTTTCGCCAAAACAAATGTGATATAGTTTAATTTAGTTTAAACCTATTAATTTTAGCTCGATTGCATCGAAAGCCTTAGGCTTATATTAACACTCTCGAGTCCGTTTCCTGGGTCCAGAACCAGTACTGGTGTCCTATGGGAGATTTAAAGAACGCCCTTACGGTGGGGGATCGAACCAGTGGCCTCTCGGTCGCAAGGCGGACACCATATCCAGTACATCACGGCGACCTTTGTGATCTTATATCGATGGTCACCATTCAAAATGCCGAACTTACATTTTCTGACATTTCGTGATTTTTGCTCTGTGTAAGGCGGGAAATAAGTGCGCACATGCCCAGAAAACGGCGAACCGCCTAACCAATCAGAACACGCCAAACCGGCTGTATGATAAAATGCCGAACTGTGATGGTGGAAATAAAAATATGCAAAAATGCGAAGCTGAATATTCAACAATGCGAAGCTGCATATTCTATTAAATGCGTCCGTATGTGCGTCAATAATATTATTGTAACTTCGGCATTTTGCATAAAGTTAGGAAAATGAAAAAATAGCCCTCCTGAACAGTTGTGTTTTTGTAAGTTCTGCATTTTGAATGGTGACCATCGATATGTACTTTACTCTTTTTGTCAATATATGTTTTGTAATCGTGATTTATAGCAAACGATCACACATCATTATTCACATGGAAATGAGCCTATCATTCAGAAGTCACATTGATAATAAAAATCAAACACATATGTCTGTCCTTTTAAGTACACCGGTTGTGGGATAATTGATATGTTACCACCATAGTTAATGACTTGTTAGGAAAAGTCATTCTATACAAAAAACTAACGTTTTGGTAAGCGGTTTAATTTAACTAATTTTAATGTAGTTTTGCCTTACTTAACATTGCTTATTCCAAATTCCGTAAGCGTATTAAGGGTAAGAGGACTTTATGATGTTATTCATTTATGTTAATATGATCTTATTGATAAATATATGTATATTTATATTTATATTTATGATTGTCCGATAAAGTCATAAAAAGAGTATTGCTGATATTTGAACACAATATACATATTATAACCGGGTGCGAGTATTTATTGTGAGCGCATGTCCTAACTGTGGTGCTTACGGTATTAACAGATAGATAAGCTTGTTACTTTAAATGTGTTGTTTATAAGGCGGCTCCGAACGTGACATCGATTATTTTGTATCTATTACGTAACAATATAACAATTACAACACTTACAACTGGAAAATTAAAACAAGGTGGAGACGCAGGGATAGTAATATTAATATCGTCTCACGCACGGCTAAACACAATTCCTTTTTTACCAAGTCGACACGATGTAACTTATTCTGTTCGATTGATTCCTTCTTGTCGCACCAGTTCTTTGCGTTCAAAATTATCGATTTGATTAAATTCGTTGATGATTTGGACTGTATCTTTATAGTCTGATCGATCGAGTATGAGTTGGTTCGGACGGAGTTGCTATAACATGAACATGATATTAAACGAAAGGAGGGATATAAGATTGTGAAAGTCTGCTTTCGAGAGACTAGATCAGTGAGTCCATGTACGGAATATAAATTGATAGTATCCTTCACTGGTTCAAACAGGTTGGCAGTTACGTTTTCTCGGTGTACTTGACGGTCACATTATCGTGTTGTCGCCATTGAAACGCAAATATCTTCGGCAATTAATTCCGGACCGAATTTATCCTCAGCCAAAATCTACTCCACATTTTGTCGATTATCGGTGAAAATGAAAGTAAGATTATCAATGTATTTTTGACATCAATCATGTCTTATCGAACAGCCTGAAGTGCTTTCGTGATGGGCTCTAAAATGGAAGAGTATTTAAATATTTTATGGAACGTTATCACAAAAGTCTTCGTTCCAGTTGCCGTCCATTGCTGATGTGCGGTCGGTCGTCCTATCGTATTCTGTTCGATTTGCGATAAATAATCTAACTGATGGCCTATTTGGATGACATGAACTACTTAATTATTGCTTTCACAGTTTCTATGGTATTACGTACGTCACAAACTGTATTTAGATCCAGATCATTTACAACAAGAATTGTATGGTGAGCCAGCCTTAGTCGAGCATCCATTGTATCATTGGCCTCGTAGCTTTTTTCAAATGTAGGCCGTACTTCTTGCACAATGTTACGATTGTACCTGTTATAGTTTCTGCGTCATTTCATCAAGTGCTACATATCTTAGGAACTATTCTTTAATTACGAGTTTCTTTTCATCGAAAAAAATGCAGTTCGAAAGACAGTTGCTCCCTTACCGAGATATTGTAGGCTGCAGTTACAATATCAACCCTCACTAACTACTAGGTAAATTGATTCAGGCTTGTCTGGAACACAAACAAATCGATGTGCATGGTTCTAAATTTTACTGTAAACAGATTTTACGAGCACAGTTATCCAGTATTTAAAGGAATTTAATACGTAATCATGAAAAAAAAATCCCCACTATAAGCTTCTTAAGCGGATGAAAAACAACTTCGAGGAAACCACTCATATGCAGGTTCTGTCCTGAAACGGGGCTTTTCGATTCCTATCACGACTTACCTATCACATTAGTTAGTTTAGGTTGAACATAATGAATGTATTCAGATTATGACCTATGAGTGATCAATGATAGGAATTTTATATTAGAAAAGTCACTGTGATCTTAAGAGAATGAAGAAATGTATATTCCACTACAATCCTTACTCGTTTCTGTCCAGATATGCTACATCATGATGCACTATGTTTTCTGTTGTTTGGGCAATACATACAACTTCAATAGTGTTTATTAGGTTTTCATCAAATTCACTTGACCAACTATCTTCTGTTCTACACATATTTGGTTTCATCTTATCATGTTCACTTTGTTTGCTTTGATTGTTTGATTGTCTAATGTTTACTAAAAGTTAAAAAGTACGCATGAATTTCTTATAAACTTTAGTTTTTAAAGAGCGTTTAAGGAACGGGAATCCAATTCCAAAGTGATTTAATTATAATATAGTAACATGTTTTTAAGGCATAATTACAATAATTTTTCATGTATTTTCTTCAAATGCTCGCGTATGAAAATGGATGTTCCGGACTCTGCTCCTACAACTAGAAATACTTACATAACATACAGCTAAAACATACGGTATGAACGTATTAAAGAACAAGCTAAGTAACATCAGGTCGAGATGAACTATTTGACCTTGGTCTGTTTTAACAATACAGCTTGGACAATTCGTAATAGTGATAAATATGATATATAAAAGCAACATAAAGACGCCACACACGTTTCACAGTCTTGACAGCAATTATTACTATATTATATTTTTGGGCTAACCTCATACTATCAAGTCCAGATGGTGACTGTTTTTCACGTTAAACGTCTGTTGGACCGTGTCCTTGCATTAATGTGGTTCTAGGAGTCAAAGTATTTCAAAACAGAGGATAATGTGTTGATTTGTTATGAGCTTCAAAACATAAATGCTATCAATTGAATTACTTTATTGAATGTTTAAAATTATATATATATAAGGACATTTCCCAAAACATATGATCTTTCTGGACATGGCGTACCTTAATTATGCATTCGCAGTTATCCACAGTTCATATATTAAAGTCCAGGGACGTTTGTCTTCAGCCATTCGTAGAAAGACACTTTTTAACAAATGTCCAAATTATCATACTAAAATAGTATTTACTAATAAAGTCAATTTTAAATAATATTCAGTGGCATGCTTACAGGACAATGCCAATAAACAGAGGAAGCTTATTTGCCAGTCTAGTATTGTTTCAGTACTGATTTATTACAAGCATGTTCACGCCAAATTATTTATTATATGTCTAGCTTTTAGGGTAATACATATTCCAAAATCGCCAAAACATGATATTATCAACAACCGTTTAGGAACATGCCACTGATGTAACGTTATGCAGATAACGAGTAAGATCTGGACGTGGATCGTATGTTCGATTTACATAATTATAGAAGACATAGCAATATGGTTCCCTACCGCTGAAACTCCACCATTGTCAGTAATTTTATTTTTTATTTTATTTTATGTCCGCGGATCGATAGCTCGGGGATATATTGTTTTTGTCCTGTCTGTCTGTCTGTCTGTCTGTCTGTCTGTCTGTCTGTCTGTCTGTCTGTCTGTCTGTCTGTCTGTCTGTCTGTCTGTCTGTCTGTCTGTCTGTCTGTCTGGTGTCTGTCTGTCTGTCCAAAAATTTAACCTTGGTAAAAGTTTGATAACTTTTGCAATTTTGAGCATACCAACTTGATATTTAACATGCTTGTGTATCTTATGGTCCTGCACATTTTGAGTGGTTAAAAGCTAAGGTCAAGGTCATCCTTCAAGGTCAAAGGTCAAATATCATTGTATTTTTCTTTCGTTAAAGTTTTATCATAACTTTTTTAAATATTGAACACATCAACTTTATATTTGGCATGCATATGTATCTCGTGGAGCTGCACATTTTGAGTGGTGAAAGGTCATCCTTCAAGGTCAAAGGTCAAACATTAAAAAAAATGTTCATTTCTCCATTCAATCTCTTACTTACTTCTCGTGGAGCTGCACCTTTTGAGTGGTGAAAAGTCAAGGTCAACCTTCAAGGTCA